>NW_027108624.1:549295-555177 GCF_000696795.3 Halyomorpha halys
CTGCTCTTGTTCTTCTGGAAGGACATGACGATGGCATCCGTCTATTGATCAGACGGATCAATCCCGGTGGCAATTGAAGGCCTCATGTGATCGGTTATCACTGAGGGTTCACTCTTTTAACTCTACTTGAGATAGTCCCGTAGAATCTTTTTGCTCAATCTCTTTTTATTTTAGTATTAACATTCTTACATATTACATATTAACACATATACATTTATACAAGAGATCGTATTTTTATAATGATAAACTTATATACAATTATACAGCTTCTTAGACGCTTGTAGTGCTGGTCCCTAGCGGGTTGCGGCGGCACTTCTCGCTCGCTGACTGCTACAGACAGATACCCAAAAGATAAAAAGAGAAGGTGTAGATTTGAAAAAGTGAATGAGCTTATTGTTACGGTTGCCATAGTGAAATAAAAATACTGGCGATATCTGAGTAGACAAGGGGCGTTACGGTTGTCATGGTGAAATAAAAACACTGGCTAGATCTGTGTGGACAAGATGTTTTACGGTGGTCATGGGAAAACAAAACACGAGCGATATGTTCAGACGAGTGGGTTTTGTTTTTGTGAAGATGACAGTTTGATTTTCGAACACGTTACGATTGTTCAATGTGAAGTGGTAATAGTTTAAAGGCCGTCTGTCTTTACTGTTTGAACCGAAATAGCACCATATGAGAAATGTTATCGTATATGTTTTGTTTTTTTTTCAAAATTATGGTGTTCTACTTCAATAGACGGTCATTATTACTAGAAGTGGGGATATAGTGCAGTGACGTTTCTTCAGCACGTACTGGACAACAGAGTTGTAGCACGTGTCATTCTAAAACCTTCGGGGACGGTGAGACGGAAAGGAAATGTCGGACAACCTTATATCGAGCAAGTGTTATAACAATCGAAATGGACGAACGGTTTCCTGTCTTCAATTGTGTATGAGGATTCTAATTTAGTCGTTTGTCCTAGCGTAGGATCTATTGGGAGGTTTGAGATTTAATGGATAGGTCATTATTCACTGATAGCACATATATGTTATCGGCATACATGTTGAGGACTGTGTTGTAATGTCAGCTGTATAAACTGTATAAAGGTAGATGGATACTACCCTGAGGTACACCAGCAGACTGGGTAAAATAATAATATACAGCCACTATTGTGATTTACTTTGAATAATCTGTCAGTTAAATAGGAACGTATAATAAAAACGTATGTAAGGAACAGAAATTTACAGATCTATGTTTAAATATAAACTAAAAATAGGTATCAGACAATATTGGTTTTCCAATACATACAAACGTATTTATGTAACATGTAATATGTTTGAAAAATAGGACATCAATGTCAATGCACCTAAAGATGGGACCATGGCCATGAAATGATGTGATTTATAAGTTCCTTGATAACGGATATATAAAAGGAGACATATTTTCACTAAACCCAACCAGATATGTATTTAAGCATGTAAACTGGATGTTTACTAGAAATGTTTTTTCTTAATCAGCCTACCAATAAAGTTTTAAGTAAACTACAAATTACGTAATTCTCAATTTCTGACTAGTATGTTGACCTCCGCATGTAAGAATGTACATAAACATATAAACATAAACATCTACATATTTTCTCCAAACTAAACGTAAATAATACACATTGAGCCGTGAAACAGGCGAGGGAGAAGAGATAGACCGGGGTAAAATAAACTCTAAATATTTACAGATAGAAGAGGTGGGCTGGAGACGGGCCAGACAGTTGGGCCTGAATAGTAGACAGCAGGGCAACCCCCATCGAAAATAGCAAGTCCGTCTTAACGTCATCAGTCAGCTTCCTTACTGTGCCACTGTCTCTTCGTTTTCGGCAGCTTCGTCATCTTCAGCAGTGCCTCGAACTCTGAATCCCTGATAAAGAAAGGATAGAATGTAATAAATGTAAAGAGAATATTATCGATATTATATTAGAATATTTTCGAGGAGCGCATAACGAATATCAAATTTGTTTCTAACAAGAAGTTTAACGTAAAAGAATAAAGAATAAATAAAACCTGATGATATATGTATAATTACGATTGGTTGGAGTCGGACACTTGGCTATCCCCGATTTTCCAGTCTAGTCTGTTGTCTCTGTTTCTCCATTTTTCTCCCTTATTTAATTAATAAATTCTTTCATAAGTTGAATTTAACCATTTTATCTTACTACTAATAATGAGAGATGATTAATTATTTTATATAAACAAAATTAAAGGTACTATAGAGGATACATTTTTATAGATTAGGTATTAAGACCTAGCTGGTATTAAATATAGCTTAATTTCACATTGCTTTACCAAGTTTAATCAAAAGCTTTAGGATCGTATTTTAAAAATTCGAACACACACTCCATTTTAAAAGACTTGTTTATTTAGGTTTTGGAGACCTCGGATATGTAATCATGTTGAAAACTGGAATTCGAAAAGTTCCTTAATCGTAATACTTCCCCTTGCTATTGTATTCCATATATTGATTTGTGAAAGTAAAAAAAATATATAGTAGTGCTATAAAAACGTACTTGTTTGCACGTCTTTAGAATTACGGCAAAACTGGGTAAATGTATTTTGGGGTGTGACTGTGGCAGCGTGGAAACGCGCTTGTCTAAGGTTGTGAGTTCGAGCCCGGGATTTTTTCAAGCAAATAATTTCATAATTCTCACTCGCAGCCTCACCCCGGACAGGAAAAAAAACATAAGTGTAAAATAACAGGGGTATAAAATGTAAAAAAGTAAGATATAATAAGAAAAATTAAAGTTTTTTAAATTTTAAAAATTAAAATTTCTTATTATTTCTTACTTTTTTACATTTTATACCCCTGTTATTTTACACTTATGTTTTTTTCTCTTTTTGTAACTATGTGTTTGTAATTTTTTTAGCCCTGCAACGTGGGGCGAAACGTTGGCTCAATAAAATAGTATAATTCTACTATTTGAGTTTTTTTGACCGCACCCGGACCATATTCCATTCATCTACTCACACGGTCAATCAACAATCTTCCAGAAAATAAAATAATACATTATTATTGTAGGAGGATAGTCCGGGTAGCGGTCAATAAAGGTATCAAAATAGTAAAAGAAAACTATTTATTGGTTTTCTTTTATTGTTTTTTTCATTTATCCCTGAACAAGCACTGCAAAGTGGGTCGAAACGTTAGTTTACAATAAATAGTTTTCTTTTTCTATTTTGATACCTTTATTGACCGTCACCTGGGCCCTGTTTCATAATAAAGTACAAACTAATACTATTAGTCTTGTAGATTTATCTTAATTCAATTACACTGACTTGTACAATAGTAACTTGTACTTTAGTATTTTTTAATTCCTGTAATATCACTAATTGTCATCCCTATCATGAAAAAAATAAGTATTAGTATTATTACCTCACTAGTTTCTACACTTGTACTATGAACTAATACTATTTGCTTTCATTATGAAACAGGGGCCTGGAAGAGCTTCTTCCTACAATAAGTCACATATGGTCAACTAATGATCTTACATTATTTTAATCTTAATTTGTTTTTAATTTTATATTTTACTGAATTAATTAACTAGCCTACAAATGATTTTATTAGCTTTTCAATCGAGTGAGGGAGGAGAGGCCAAGTGATTTAGAAAAAATAGTTCCCATCAATGGAGACATCACATTACCAGAACTATCTTCCGACAATCTACTTCATACGGTCGACTATCTTCTTTCAATATTCATATATTCTTATGCTTTATTGGTAGGTGCAGAAATTGATTCTTCACTCCAAACCTATCCGGAAACTCAAAATTCTTACGTTACTTACCTCATAAATGCCCGGTGGGAGGCTGCGAGTTACTTGAAAAAATCCCGCGTATAGTCGGGCTCGAACTCACAACCTTAGACATGCGCGTTTCCACGCTGCCACAGTCACCCCCCAAAATACATTTACCCAGTTTTGCCATAATTCTAAAGACGTGCAAACAAGTACGTTTTTATAGCACTATTATATATTTCTTTTACTTTCACAAATCAATATATGGAATACAATAGCAAGGGGAAGTATTACGATTAAGGAACTTTTCGAATTCGAGTTTTCAACATGAATACATATCCGAGGTCTCCAAAACCTAAATAAACAAGTCTTTTAAAATGGAGTGTGTGTTCGAATTTTTCAAATACGGTCTTAAAGCTTTTGATTAAACTTGGTAAAGCAATGTGAAATTAAGCGATATTTAATACCAGCTAGGTCTATAAAAATGTATAATACCTAATCTATAAAAATGTACCCTCTATAGTATCTTTAATTTTGTTTATATAAAATAATTAATCATCTCTCATTATTAGTAGTAAGATAAAATGGTTAAATTCAACTTATGAAAGAATTTATTAATTAAATAAGGGAGAAAAATAGAGAAACAGAGACAACAGATTAGACTGGATAACCGGGGATAGCCGAGCGTGTCCGACTCCAACCAATCGTAATTATACATATATCATCAGGTTTTATTTATCCTTTATTCTTTTACGTTAATCTTCTTGTTAGAAACAAATTTGATATTCGTTATGCGCTCCTCGAGAAACCTTAAAATATTTTTTTTTTTTACAGAAAAAGAAAAATTGATTGTTTTAAATATTCGCCTTCCTGTGTGATAAGTGATAGTTCTGTGCTTCATGTGACCCATCATATTTTATAATTGTATTTTTTTCAAACACCACCTCATTTTGTAATATATGTTTTATCATCCTCTTCTATTCTATCTGCATATTATAAAAAAAAGGAGCATATTATTCCAAATTTTCAACCGCTTTTTAGTTCAATTTTCAACAAAAAAAGTTTTATATTATAATATGTTTTAAATTATAATAATATCATAGCAGGGCTAGGAATAGCAAAAATTATATGATATGTGAGAAAAAATGGGTTTGATTTTGATTCTCTAATCATTTTTTTATAATTTATTTATTGTTATTTACAAATGTTTAAAAATATATACAAGTAAATTTGCTGTAGGTGATAGAATGACGAGATACAAACTGTGGAGAATCTACCTATTGATAAAACTCCAACAAAATGTCTAGAGGAGATCTCGAGGCCATCTTTTCAGATGCCTATGAGGATTATTAGGTAATGATGGAGAAGCCAGGTTAGAAACAAGTGGGTTTGGGTGGTTAAATAAAAAAAATAAATAGAATTAATATCAAATTCTTCCTCCTAAATTTATAGTATATTTAAGTGTTTGAAATATTTTCTCTACACCATAACGCAGTTAATTATGGCCTTAGGCCTAGGCAGTGTTCGTAGAACCTGGAGGAGTCAACGCCTGGACTGACCCAGCCTATAGCAATGACGTTGTGCCTTCTAACTTGGGTTCCACTCGGTCGACGGCGTATCTTATCAAGGGTACGAATGGTGGTATTAATGCAGAAAATAAATCTTAGCCCTCAATTCCATAACTCGACTGAATAAAGCAAAATAATTCTGACTACCAAGAGTAACTATATATATATAATACATGTTATTCGAAAATAAATTACATAAATGGTTGTTCCAATATTTATAATAATAATAATAACAATCTTTATTTATTCTGGGATTGATCCCTTTAGAATAATTTACAGGCGTCAAAATTAGGCTTTAGAGCCTTAGAGTAAATTACAAAATAGAGATTAAATTACAAGATGTCATAAAATAAAATAATACAGTAAATTCAAAATGTACAATTAAACAACCATAGTTAACATAATATATAAAATAATGATAAAACAAATAAAATGAAACTATCATAAAACATAAGATAGTAAATAAAAAGAGAAAAAAAAATGATAAAAAATCAAATACAATTAAACTAAAAAGTAATAAATGAACAGATATAATTTCTGCTAGTGTACATATTTACA
>NW_027108624.1:560232-591522 GCF_000696795.3 Halyomorpha halys
AAAATATTAAAAAAAAAAAAGGAAACTACCATAGCTTTGATATGTTATCTTTTTTTTTAAATGAATTTTTATATTAAATGTATAAATTTTAGAGGAAAATCGTCAATCTTTGAAGATCTTGGAAAGTAGTCACATAGAGCTCATTTTTGTTTCAGATTTTGTCAGATAAAATTCACTTAATAAAAAAAATAAAAAAATAATAATAAAAAAACCCTCTAATTTAGCTTGAATCCTATTTTCTACAAAAGTTAACTTTATCTGGCAAAACCACTTTGGTAAGCAAATTTTACGTCTAGAAATCAGATACAAAATTCGTGTTGAGCAGTATAATAATTATTCATTTTATATCACCCCTCTCCCTTCACATATATAGCTATATTAAACATTACTTACGATCCAATATTTTCAGATGACAGAGATGCCAGATCATGCTGGACCTCGCTCATATGATAGGCTTCTGTAGCTGTTAACAAAATTATAGTCAATCAAATTATCAAGCCTAATTGAGCAGGGAATTCAAGAAGGATGATAATTTTAATATATATGATGTATTTACGACGAATTATATTAACATTGAAGAAACTTAAGCTACTACGTGATTAAAATATAGATAACAACGACTGTTACTAGTCGATCTGTCATTTTATAAAATTTTGCTACGTAGAGTTTAAAGATCCTAAGGTCGCCACAATGACTCATGGTTACCAAAAACGATTCCACTGAGTTGACACCTAAAGAAAACGTTGCGAAAAACATTCCTCCTCGCCCACAGTATCAGCGCAACTATTATGGCGTTGTGACTTGGTCAGGTCCTGGGTTAATTGTCAATGTCGAGGAAACAATAAAAATTAATTATTCATTTAAGTAATTAATTAAGTAATCGAAATATTTTTCAAACATAATTCACCATTATTTTACATCACTATTTTAAAAAATTAAGAATGGAACTTAAAACTTTTAACTTAAGAATTAAAAAATTTTTTCACAATGTACGAAGCAAAAAAGCTCTATTTTTTGTAATGGCAGCTTGAATTTTAAAAAAATTATAATTATAACTTGACTTATTATCTTTAATACGAAAAATAAATTTAAAAATATGCAGGTTAAAAATTAAAAGGGAGAATCCTTTTTACGAATTTTAGCATAACTGAAGATCATTCTCAAGTATTTTTTTCTTTAACTATTTTTATTTAATTCTATAACATGTATTTTTTTTAAAAACTTTTATTGTTTGAAATTGATTGATATTTTCAACTTAAAATCATTCACAACTACAAAATTCTATAGAAATATTTTTTTCCAGTAAGTGATTTACAAAAAATTATTTCATTTCCAGATATGGGAAATTTATCATTAAAAATAAAAATCACAAACATAATACTGTTAATTTATTTTCTCTCAATAAAATATTTGCCTTCTAATGTGGGCCTTCAACCACTCACTTAACAATTTATTATACTCTTTATAATTACTATTTACACTCTTAACATTATTCTTAGCACATAATTAATATCGTGTGAAAATGCTAGGCTGACACTCATGCAAATCAAGTTTGGTCTATTATCTGAAAATTTATAAAAACATTTAAGAATTAAACCTAAAGACTCGATTGTCATTCTAACCTCCTTATATTAAGTCAAAATCATACATAAAGACCTAAATGTTCCCTATGTAACCGATACAGCCCGAACCAGACATCACTCCTTCCATTATAAACTCCCTAACCACTCGAACCCCCTAGTTTCTAACCTTGCATCCTCTTACATTCCTGACAATCCTCCGAGGCGCCTGAAAAGAAGGTGGTCACGAGACCAGACTAAATGTAAAATGTCATTAGAGTGCTACCAATGGGGTAGTTGCTCTACACGCCTGTAACACTCCATTTTAACTAAGATCAAATTTACTCAATGTATTATATAATATATAGTTGTAAATTTCATTAAAGATATTTAAAATATATATATTAATTCAATGGTTGGAGGCACACATTAGAGAAAAAACAATTTATTAATTTCCTGTGTTTGTCTATTACGGATTAAAGATAGTTAGCCAAACTTAATAAGTAAGATTTTCTAATTATTATTACTTTAAAGTAAATAAACAATAAAACAAGTAAGAGACAAAATTTGTTAGATAAGATTTTCAAAATTTTGAATAATTTTCTTTTTAATTTATAAAAATGATCGAATCTTATTTCCTATCCAATTCATTTCAAATTATTATTTAATTACTAAATAAAAAATAACTTTCATTTCCATTACTTAATTCTATTCAAAATATTATGAATATTTACTATTATCAAATCAACACTCTTAAGTTGATTTAATGTATTATTAATACATGAAGTGAAATCCTAAAATAAGAATGAATAAACATTTTTGGGTAGTTTGTATTAAAAGAAATGAATACTAAATTTTTAAATAACCTTTATAAATATAAATAAGTTTATATATTTTAGTTGCCTAAAATAGTATATACTACATAAATTTTTTATGTTACCTGCCAATTCATCTGTCTGGCTGTCTTCAGGTTCGCACACGCAAGTCCCTTCGCTCCTGCAGAACTCCAAGCATCTGGAAATTTGTTAATTCTGACGAAGAATAAGTAATAATTTAGTGCTAATTTGGAAAGACGGTCATAAATTATTGATTTGGCAAAATGAAACAAAAGAAGAATGGAACTCGAAAACGAAATTCTAAGTAATAATTTTAGCAAAAAACGCGCGCCCAAACCTTTAATTTAAAACAAACCTCGACTGAGGTTGCAAATTTATGGTGTTCAGTCCACGGGAAGGTTTTATTATTTGTGGGGTTATAAGTTGGGTGGAATCTTTAAATAGGTAAAAGTTCTAAGGGGGGCCATCAACGGACACAAGAAACCGTCAGTATTGGCGCCATCTAGGAGAAAAGGGGCAACCAGACCTGATCGGACTAATCCTTTAGAGTTTGAACTAGAAGATTTGTTAGGCGACTCTGGACTGACTCAGTTGCAAGACCTAGAAGAGACATGATGACAGCAGAAGCAGGCAGCCAGTGTGGCATTGGGAGCATCCAGACTGGAGGTCGGTATCCATCTCATTAGCAGCAACACGAACGGGAGACCCATCTTAATATCGGGTTCTAGCCGCGCCAAGTAAGAGAGCATCTTTTACCTTTCTACTTAACAAAATGGTGACTCCTCATCACCAAACCTTAATCTCAGCAACACAAATGGATTCCCTATTTTCTAAATTCATTTAACATCACACAATATTATATCCTCTTTGGCTAACCCCCTCTCTCTACAGCGTATTTCACTTTTTTTCATATCAATCTTTCTTTTATCTTAGACTAAACCCCTCCTGGAATGGAGAGTACTGTAAACTTGATTCAGGTATTGCTCCCCTATAAAAGGGAATCTGGACTGCCAGATAAAAACATATGGTTTGATGCAATTTATTTGCTAAAGCTGTTTCTTCGAATTATGTTTTCGGATAGCATACACCAGCATTTTTCTTTAAATTATACATACAGTGAAACTACTTTTAACAAACAAGCCTGTACAACGGGAAAACTCCCTAAAGAGCAACTTTATGAATGCACATTAATATTTATATTTAATGCACTTGAATCTCTCTATTATGGAACCCCTCCATACTCCAGACTTGAACACTAATTTTATTCTCCATCAGTAGTTTCCATTCCCTTTTAAGGGACGCTGTAATAAAATATGAATGTATAAACTTACCATTTCAGAATTACATTTCGCGGGTCATAAATTATAGATGTAACCAACAAAACGATGGTTAAGATGAGATATCTGCAGAACAATTCCTAAATTTTTTTTTAAATATCATACAAATTATTTTTTTCAGATTCTTTCACCTAAATTAACAATATAAAATCCCCCACTAGAAACAATCTTCCCATTTATGTCTTGGGCGATTCAGTTCAGCACGAAGTAAATTTCCGCCCCGACTACTTTACTCTTCCTTTCATTTGCTGTAATGTAACATCCTCTATTTTATAATCACCTGTTGCAATTCGATAAATTCAGTGTTGTGTACTCTTCTAAATTTTCCAGTCACCCATCCCTTTTGCGGTACAAAGATTTTACGAAAAAAAATATTTTCAGAGACGCTGTTTTCTTATTGAGGTAAACGGGAACATCTCGAAATTATACTGTAGAATAGTTTTTTTTTTTAATTCTGACTCAAGTTTCTCATAGGCGCAAGCTATTAAAAACAGATATATATAGCGTTATTATTCAAGAACAGATAATTAAAAATATTTTCCATCATTAACCTTTTCTTTTTTTTTTCTTTTTTTAATTTTGTTCTACTTTGGTATAACTGAGTAATTCTAGTTACATTAAATTCAAATATGTTCAAATAGTAATTTTTTACCAAAATTATTTAACAATTGGATATAGATTTTTTAAATTAAAAATTACTAAAATTAAATTTAATATTACTTAAGCATAATTCATCACATAAGACCGAGTCATGAGAATAGCCTAGTATAAGGGTTTTAATATCCAACGCTGGTTTTTCCTTATAATAAAAAATTCAAAAAATAATAATAATAAATCCTAAATGAAAAAGATAACTGTACCATAAATATCTCTCCTGACTTTTATTTCGTATTAGTGTTCTTATAATGTCTCCTCAAACTTTTAAGAAGAATTCACAAGAAAACATTTTCAAGCTTTTTCATACATCTTGATAACAAAATTATTTTTATTCAAACACTTAAAATTTCGATTTATTCTTTATCTAATTTTGTAAATGGTGCAAAATAATAAAAACTTATAAACTGTATATACTATTACTTTATTAACCATTATATATTATGCTATTCGCACCTTGTTATTTACAATATTATAAATAGAACTAAAGTAACAACATTTGTTTTGGATATTATAGACTAGATCAGTCTTGCATTATCAGTTTTTTTCTAAAAAAAATTCTATATTAAATAAATAAAAATTAAACTTAAATAATTTATAATAATTAATACTCACATACAATTGTTACAACAGCAGAACCATATGATGAATAATATTTGGAGGATGAGGAGTAAGAAGAAGACCAAAAGCAGTAAATACAAGGCGATTTGAGAAGAACTGAAAGTAATCAGTAAGATAGTATTTATGATAAATTTAGAACACTTTCAAGCTAATTGTAACCTTGGAGCAGGGGAAGTAGAGATGGCATAACCCTTACTCTTCTTCTTAGCAAAAGTGAAGCCAAAAAGGCCACACCCACAGTGGCTATTAGGGGTGTCTACAATTGTGATCTAAACTGAAACAGAAGGGAGCCAATGACTGGCTGATACTATTGCCCTACTACTCACCTCAATGATATGGCTCATCTTTTAGGCTTCACTTTTCATGCCAGCTCACCCCCTCCATTATACTCCTTCCTCCAGGACAACCCTTTCTAATTCAATTTCAACACTAATCATTTTAATTTTAATCTTTTCCATTTCCAAACTAGCATATCCTATTTCAACCATTATCCATTCTTGAATTAATTCTTCAATATTACGTTTTATTTTTAAAACAATTATTTATTTTTTTAAATTTCAATAATGACTTTTAAAATAATCCTTAATATTCTGACTTTTTTTTTTAAAGTAGATAAATTATAATAAATGCTAGTTATAAGATTTTCTTAATGAAATTATTCCATAGGTCTTAATTGAAATTAAACTAACTACTATTTAACAAATGAAATATTATATTCATGAATTAATTTAAGTCAAGCTCAATTATAATTGCAATGGAAATAGAAGAGATTATAATTAAATTTGAAAATGTATGAATTGGAAAGAGTTACAATTGACTTAGAAAAAGTTTCAATTGACCTAGACATCCAATGTAATAAATAAATTTATATCTAATTAGTGGCTATAAAAATAATATATATGTGGCATTGTATATAATAGTGGTACATCTAGCAAAAAAAAGTTTTATTTTATTTTTTTGTAATTGTACATATTACAAAGGTAATACAGTACACTAGGGTTATTTTCTCTATGGGAGTTCGCCAAGGCTGTCACAAAGTAATTCTAGTATACAATTAATCATTAGTAAGAATAATTTTGGAAGCAATATATATTTCTTAAAATATTAATTATAAAGTAAATTTGAAATCAGATTCAAAAAACCTTAACCACCATTACTCTGATGTTGATTTGCAATAAATTGAAAATTGTCAATGAGAAAATTTTTAAATATGAAATAAAAATATCAATAAGACTGTAAAAAAAGATGAATAAATTAAAAATTATATGAATGTTGGTTTAATTTTTGATTTATACAAATGTATATATAAATAACAATACGTTTTTAAATTATGAAAATTTAGAAATGAAAACTTGAAAATTATTATTGAATAGATAATTGTTGAACGATAAGATATATTAAGCACTGTAATTTGTTGATAACAGAGTCCTAACCTTGCGAAGATAGATTTTGTGATAACAGTGTGTATTTGGGTTAGTATGAAAATTGTGAAAGATTTAATATTGATGAAATAAGAATATAAATATTTGTAAGTAGATAACTATTTTTAGAAAATTAATAAAAGAAACTGTGCATTGATAAATATATTTGCTTTAAAGATAATTAATTGTCTTGAGCAATTAGCCTGCAACAGGAAGAACAAAATTTTAATAACTTGCACAAATCAACTGTAAGGTATGTTAGTAGAAATACAGTTTTATTTGTTGAGTGAATCATATGTAAACATGAATATTTTAGATGCCTCATTGATGGCACGAAGGCCGAAAGAGAAAAATAAACAAATTTGAGAGATAAGGATCAAAAGATAATTGTTTTTTTATTTAATTTACCCACTTTCAAACAAAAAATTAATATATAATATATATCATTTATTGTGTAATATTAGTCTTTCATATATTTACAGACAATAGTAATAGGAATAATACATTCATACCATATTTATGAATATACAAGTAAAATTGTAATAAAATAAGAAGTGGAAGATAAAAAAAATTAAACATAGAGTAAAATAACATCTTAAACACAAGCATTTCTGTTTACAATCAGTCTGCGAAACTCCAAACCGAGCATTTGTGAGCTTGTGGAGTAAAATCGACTTTGGTCATCATCGTCATTAAATCGACGGCATTTCTCTCTCAACCACGTAACTGGTATTAAAAGCCAGTGAAGGATGAGAGAAGCGGAGACACCCAGAACATGAGTAAAGAATCTGGTCATTGCCAGAACTCAAATATAATCATTTACAATAGGTCACTGGTCTACTGCTGCTTCAAACTTCTGAGAGGATTGTAGGGATGGATAATACTAGACCTATCTAGTATTCTATGGGATGGATAATACTAGACCTATCTACTATGGGATAGATTATACTAGACCTATCTAGTATTTTATGGGATGGATAATACTAGACCTATCTAGTATTCTATGGGATGGATAATACTAGACCTATCTATTATTCTATGGGATGGATAATACTAGACCTATCTAGTATTCTATGGGATAGATAATACTAGACCTATCTAGTATTCTATGGGATGGATAATACTAGACCTATCTAGTATTCTATGGGATAGATTATACTAGACCTATCTAGTATTCTATGAGATAGATAATACTAGACCTATCTAGTATTCTATGGGATGGATAATACTAGACCTATCTAGTATAGAGGATCCCTAGATCGCTCTAGGGTATTAGTATGATGAATGAGTTTCTCACGACATGTGGTGAATTTAGATTTCATAAGGTATGGTACAATTTAGATATTAAGGTCATGGTGTTTGTTGTTGGTTACGTAGTAAGTAGAGTTGGGCAAATGTTATTCCATTGAATGAATACATTTGTATGAATTTTACACTCGAATAATCAATTATTCGGAAAAAAATACGAATACATTTGTGTTCACGAATAATCAATTATTCGTGCAAAAACTACGATTAACAATCCGAATACTTTTGTATTCGTCATTATTTTACACGAATAATCAATTATTCGAGCAAAAAAATCTATCAACCATCCGAATACTTTTGTATATGTATAATTCCATATTATAGACAACTTTTTTTTCTTACAGACCTATATATATATATAAGGTATATTTCATATACCTTAAATATTTTATGATCACGAATAGATTAATTTTTTAATTAATTTTATTTTCTGACTTCTGACATATTGGGGTCCCTTTCTGTGTTTTCTAAGAGGTGGTAAACGTAGATTGTATAGATTTTAAGATCGCGCATCAATTTATTTCAATTTTTCCGATTTCTACAATGTTGGGGTCCATTTATATGTTTTGGGATGGAAATAGTAATGCTATAGATTTAAAAATCGTTCATCGATTTATTTTAACTTTTCTTAGTGTTCCTTCTTATAATGGGGTCCATTTATATATACTGAGCGTGCAATAATAAAATGGAGAGCATTTTCGTTTTCTGCATCTAAGAAATCATACAAAAGAACACTAATATGTTTGAAATCAGAAAATTTATAATAAATCGTTAGCATTTTCGTTTTCTACTTGTCTAAAAATGTGTAATTGGGCCCTCATACATTAGAAATCGAAAATCGTAAAAAATAAGGAATAAAAAAAAATCTAATTCTTACTCGATTAAATAGTTATTCGACTGATTTTGTATTCCACCAATTTTTTATTTCTCTAATTTTGTATTCGATTGAAATAATATTTCAAATATTCGAATACAAAAGTATTAGGATTGTTTAGTCTTTAATTAATATAATGTATTAATAAACTAACAGGTAATAATGTTTTTATAGAATATCCTCAAGATGAGGAATAGCCCAAAACATCGAGATAAACTATGTAATTAAAAGATAATATAAATAAGTGTTCTTTAATGGAAGACTTTTATTACTGCATAAGAAATAACTTTTTTTTTTAATTGATTTATTTAAGTTTTTAAATGAAAAATAATGGCATGATTCTTATTTGTAAGAATGAAATTCTTACCTGGTCGTTTTACTGCTTGAATCGGTATCATTACGACGATTGATTTGGTTAGGTCCGCGTGTAGTGTATACAGGACACTTAAAACGCCTCTCTTGAAGGGATTGTTGACACTGGCCTTTTGCCGTTGACCATGAGACACTGCACAAAATTAATATAAGTAATATAGCGCTATAAATAATACAAATTAGTTTAATAGGTAACATCACAACATAGGTAAAAATATGTATTCATACATGCTATTTAAAATCAAGATTGTAAATATTTTTCGATAAAATGAAAATATTTGTAATACAGTAATATTGCTAAATTAGTGATATGTATGAGAGGCACCAACTGGAGTTTTTTAACTTAAAATAATTTCTTTTGTCGGCATGCCAAAGATACCGCCGGACCTAGGCAAAAATCCGTCGGCAACAGATCTAAAGAAATATACAAAGATATATAGATAACAGAGGGTATGCACCCTCTGGGAACCGTCAACCGTGTAGGCAGAGTTAAACAAACAAACAGCCCTTATCTTGCACGTGGCCAGTTTAGACATTAGAAAGTACAGAGAAATAGCCGCCGTAATTGATAACAAATAAACACCACTTATCTCACACGGGGCCTCTCTAAAAACCTCGGGAAAAATACAGTAAGCCGCCAGAAGCCGGCTTTCTTCAAAGAAGAAACTTTTAAAGATGAAAAAGACCGACTTTTGTCGAAGATCATTGGACCTTCTCACCCCCTCTGAAAATAGAGGAACCAATCAGAGGACAGAAATCAAAAGAAGGAGGAGTCAGAAGAAGAGGGGAGAAAATTAACAAAAAGGCAGAAAAAAGAATTTGAGGGACAGTCAAGGGAAAACAGTCGGACCCGGAGTTGGGGAAGAGACAGAGTTTGGGGGAGACTCTCAAGGGGAGTTTGAAGGAGCTCACCGTTGAAGACAGTCGGAGTCGGAATTGACAGAGTCTGAGGGAAGCTGGGAATGAGAGGGACATAGTCTGAGAGAGCTGGACGGAAGAGACAGGCTGGAGGAAGAGAGAGCGGCAGCCAAGAGGCGAAGATGTACCGAAAAAATTTTCTGTTGTAATTTGAATGGCAATAATGGTATTAATAACTTAGAGTGAGTATAAATATCAAATATCCCAACTGGTACTTCTCAATTCATTATCTTATAATTAAAGTATAAGGAAACAAGTTTACCATGCTCTCTCATAATAGTATTCTTGATAATGTATATATAATGGTAAATATAAAACATGTAACAAGGACTTTACTTTATAATTAATAATCCCTGAATCCCACCTCATATATAATAGCATAGTAAATTGGTGAACACGATACCGTTGGAAAGAAACTCCAATCATTAATTATGATATTCATATCTAGCATACCACGGCTTGGGTCCGGATGGTATCTAGGGGTTGAATTAAATATAGGGCATCCCTTTTCAGTCGGTTCCCATCAGGAACTGATAGAGATACATAATATAAATACATAATATAAATATATAAATACAGATACATAATATAAATATATAAATACAGATACATAATATAAATACATTAATAGATGAATAAATTTCAATATAATATCTGTACGAGGAACCCCTAGTCGGGCTTAGAAACCCCAAAGACCCGTACACCGCATTAGATGTATCATTTAAGTAATAATATCGTTTAGAAAAGAACAAAAACTATAACCAAAATAGAATAATCAGTGAGAAAATATGTCCACCTATTAAGTACAAGAGGAGAAAAAAATCAGTTATTTGATCCCAAAGTTTGGTTGCATCAATGAAAGCTTTGTATTATTACTACGCAAAATTGATGAGTTGTTACAGTTAGAACTAACTACAGTTAGAAAAAAAAAATTATTTTTTCTGTCAAAAAAAAATTAATTTTTCATTAGGAACTCCATATCCGTAAAACTACCTACAACACTAAAAAAAACTCAATAAAACATCATTTAAAGTAGAGTTAATTTTCTAAAATATGAGCCCCTATTTATGTACAATAGTTCCTGAAGTACAGTTTTTTAAAAAGTAACATTTCATTAAATATATAATGAAAAACCAGTAGTTAGCAAATTTATTATAGGAAATCTTTATCTCAGGAACCATCGGATGTTCAGATGTCTGCTAGCAATCAAATTAAAGCTAGTTTAATGTACAATAAAGTAGTTTATAACGTTTATCTTCGTAGTGGTAGTAGTTTTTGTGATATTTGCATACAATGAACATAAATTTTTCATATGAAATTTTATCCTAACAACTAAAAATCAATTCATTTAAGCAAATATCATGAAAACTACTACTCTAACGAAGATAAACTACTTTATATCAAATTAAACTAGCTTTGATTTGAGTGATAAAAGACATCTGTACGTCTCATGGTTTCTGAGATATAGATTTCCAACAATAAAATTCACTAACTACTGATTTTTCAGTACATTTTTTATTAAATGTTGCTTTAAAAACTGTTTTTATATATAAATATAACTATACTTAGCAGACTCATCAATTTTGACTAGTAATTATACGTAGTTTTCATTAAAGCAATAAAAAGTTTGAGTGAAATAGTTGACTTTTCTCCTCTTGGGCCCCTGATACTTATCAGCTGGATATCTTTATCTCAGAAACCATCGGACGATTTCTGCTGTCTACAGATGTCTGCTAGCAATCAAATTAAAGCTAGTTTAATGTACGGTACAGAAATTTATAACGTTTATCTTCGTAGGAGTAATAGTTTCTATTATTATTATTATTATTATTATTATTATTGGCGCGACAGCCCATAGAGGTCCAAGGCCTCGCGCGATGTACGTAGGAAATACATCGCGAGTCTCCTGACGTGGTTTTCATAGGGTGGGTTTATCACTCCCATGCCTATTTTTGTGAGTGCCACCCATTGGCTAACGGGTCTCACAAATCCCCGTGTGAGTGAGTATTCTATAATAATATGCTTGAATGCCCGGATAGGGCCGGGGACACGATCTCGTAACCTTTTGGTTGGTAGACAGGCGTATTACCACGCTGCTACCGTCTAGTTGTTCTGATAAAATTTCACATATATATAAAAAATTACTACCACTACGAAGATAAACGTTATAAACTACTTTATAGTACATTAAACTAGCTTTAATTTGATTGCTAGCAGACATCTGATAGTTCCTGAGATAAAGATTTCCCACAATAAATTTGCTAACTACTGGTTTTTTATTATATATTCAATGGAATGTTGCTTTTTAAAAAAAAGCTATATCAGGGTTGATATAAATTACAGATATAAAAAAAAAACTTTCCAGAGATACACTTAAAATATATAACTCAATTCAAGATATTTTTATAAATATATTCTAATTACAGTTGTGAATTGTGTTATATATAATTATGTGTGACAGGCAAATTGCCTTTTAATAGTAAATCATATTTATTTATTAACCATAATACTGAATAAACTTATAAAAGGAAACGTTTAGTGCATATCGAGAATTGCTATACGGGAACTCAAGTAATTTGAAATGAATATTGTATAATAAAAAGTAATTATTTAATGAAATGATCATTTAAAAAATATATATACCTATTTACACTGATAGTCCAAACTTTAAGGCCATCTTAATTGTTTTATGAAATTTATTATACATTGGAATAAATAAAACGAAACTAATTCAGCTTTTCAGATGTAAGTTTAATAAAAAAAATTATAAAATAATACAGATTTAGAGATAATAAAATTAACCTCGTAATATGTCAAATTTAAACTGGCATTTAACAGTTTCCAAAATAATAATCATGGACTGAAATCGACGAACACATTCTATTCAATATTTGCTTGATTTTACCTAAATATTTACAATTCTTAACAGAAAAAACTTAATGTCTTGTTGATCAATATATATATATATATATATATATATAATCAAAAAATAATACTAAATTGATATTGGGTAAATTTTTTAGAATTTTTAAAGACCGAAATTATAATTATTTCACAAAAAATGTAAGTTTTCTTCCAATGGTATAATAGCTGGTTCTATTGAGGCCATACATAATATATCAGAATTAACTTATGCTCTTTCCAAATTGGAATAAAATATAATTTAAAATATTTTAATAAAATATTTTTTAATAGATATTTATTGTTGGTTTTCAGCAGTTTAATTTATCCTTTGAGCTTCATTAACAAGAACTTACACTTTAAGGGTATAATTCGACGTGCTAAAACCACTACAACCAATAAATGCCATAAAAATCATAGGCAATCCAAAAATTATATTCAAGCATATCAGTATTAAAAATGGTACATTTTTTAATAATAATATACCATAAAATAAAATTGTTAAAATATCTTTGAACTGTGAATGAAATGAATTATTAATAGAAACTAAGTTTAGATAATTATTTTATAGAGTACTTCATTAGCTAATTTCAATAAAATAAAATAATACAATTAATGATACATTAAAAAATTAAAATAATTACTTAGTGTTAAGTATTCTTGCTGGTGCTTCCTGTTCAAAACCCTCCAGAATCTTGGCCACATCTCTGACGACCCCGATCAAACCAGAAGTTGGCAGGGCCGTTCTAAGAAAGAAACCAAACAATATTTACAAAATTCAATAACTTTTTATTATTAAATATTTATTTTGGACAAATTAGTCAACATAACTTAATTTATTATGCATTAATTGGAGAAGATGGATCATCAGGAATCCAGTAGGAAAGGGATCCCAACTGAAACGCTGAAACTGATTGATGAATCATCCTTGATGAAGACTTGAAACTATGGTCGAAACGTCGGCATGAATAAATAATATTTTTTGTTTATTAATGTTCTTCAGACTGACCGCACCCCCCCCCCACCGACCATCTTCTCCAATTATTAATTAGTGAAGGATGCCAATCGGTTGAAAAGAAATTATGAAGACTCAATTTAATTCCATTAAACATTATTAATTCACAATTAATTTAATTTAACCTTATTTTTTATTTTCACTTGAAATTCAATCTTAATTTTTACTTTACCATAGTTATATACGAAATACATAATATAGGAAAATATAGTTTATTGTATTAATACACTTTTTAATCACCTCAGGTCGATTGTGTAAATATTGTTTATAAGAGTGTAAATATGACAAGAGATAATTTTATTTTTATTATTATTTTATTTTATTTATTTATTTTTTCATCCACATAGTTTGGTTATGTTCAATTTCTTTATCCTTCTGTTTTATATATTTTAAGAGAGATTTTAGTTATTTTTTTCTTTCATTTATTTATTTTTCATTCTTATTTTATTTCAGTATGAATCTGATCATTCATATTGTAATATCTATCAATAAATAAAGTTTGTTGAATTTAAAAAAAATAAATAAATATAAATTTTAAATTTTCTCGGACTGACGGGGTATCACAGTTCGATTTTGGCCTGCGATAAATAACTTATCTTTCGAAAATGTGTTAATATTTAATAAATATAAAATTAATTAATTTATTATTCACTCTACCACCGCAGACAAGCTCTTTGTCTCTTGAGCGACCGTAGCTAAAGGAAGTCAAACCCTAAGATCTTAGTCTTTAGAAAACGCTCAAAGATGTAATAATGCCAAAAAAAGAAAACTATATAATGTAAAATCTTCTCCACTTCAGGTTGAAATAAAATCATTATTTTCTTTAAAACTATAAAATATTGTTTTATATATTTCCTTTCATTTAAAAATTCATTGAATCTAAAAATTTGAATCCTAAAATCTTATATCGAAAAATCCTGTCATCCCTCGTTCGCGGCTTTATACTGACAAAAAATTTGTTTTTTAATTCACTGCTAACTCGGTTACCCGACAAAGATTTAGGAAATCATTACTAGCCGCTATTTTATTTTCATCAGCATTATATAAGTTTCACACAAAATCTGTAAATCATGGCATACCTGCCAAAAAAAGTCTCAGGATTATTTTTAAACTAATCCAAACAAAATTACGGCACAGTATACACACTTTAAGCTGTTAATTTTGAAGAAAAACAAAGCTAATTTCCATTTATTTCAATACTCTATTATGAATTAATATACAATTATTAAAGGCACTTTATGATTAGTACAATAATTTTAGTTAATCATTAATAATAGATATCTACGTAAAATAAATAAATAGATAAGAAGTACCACAACAACCCATGAAATTACCAAGCACTAAGTATATATTGAACATTTTTAAATTATATTTTTATTCCTAGGTAAATAGCCTACGAGTCTTATGTAGTAGAGCGGTCCCTCCCCGTTCTCATGCCCCCCGGCCATTGGCTCCTCAGCCATTATTGTAATCCCCGCCTTCAACAGCCCTGTCTCCCTTCATTATAATGTCATGTGCCAACATAAGGGTGTAAGTATCTATGGTATATATTTAGATTTAAATCTTAGGAAAAAAAGTCTACGAGTCGTGAACCTGTTATAGACAAATAATGGTTTTGCCATTTTTTAAAAATGGATTCTACTTCCAAATTGCAAAATCATTGCAAAAATTTAATATTACCGTTTGCGACATCTGGCGCATATGCTTGCGGGACCGCTGAATTACGGTTTTTGTAACCAAGATTGGGAACCACTGTTTTAGAGAAAATTAAAATAATTAATTAATCCAAAAAAACGAATCCAATATACAACTCATTGGAAGCTCTTGGTGGTAACTAACTTAAAACACTTAAAACAAATAAACAATAATTAGATAGTGAAGATAAGCTTATAATGCCATCGCAGGAAATTATTTGCACTGATGTAAAGACCTGTTGTTAACTACTTTTGCTATTTTCTAATATCTAATCTTTCCAACTCATTATGAAAAAATCCCACGCCCCGAAATTACAAATTTTAATATTTTTGTCTACCTAAATTTCCGACTTTGACCGCCAAGAATACTTTGTCTTTGGGGATCAGGCAACAAGTAATAATGAATGAATTAATTATTCTCACAATAAGAAGAAGGCTATATTTTCTTTATAAGGTTATGTCCTTATTGCTTATAGTAATTTATAACTAATCTCTGTAGTAATTTAAAATTATGTCTATTGCTAGAAGAAACCAGTACGGTTGAGAGTAAGAATCTGGTTTTCTGAGAAATTATTTCATTTTAAACCTTTAATAACTCGTAATTAAGCCGACCTCAGATTATCCAGAGCAGTAGACAAAATAAAATGTAACTTTCGATTAACCATGCACCGGTTGAACTAAAAAAGAGTAATATATTACAGACTGGGAAGAACATCGATGGGAATATGCTTGTGATGAATACAAATTAAGTCACCTTTGAAAGAAGAAGTCGCAAGTCTTGTGCAAGTTGATGACGATGTTGGATTGGTAGACCTCCCTTGCCGGTGGATCGAGAGCTTGGCCGAGGAGAACACAATCGGCGTAGTGCTTGAGGGCCCTCTGGTAGTTGCGGTCAGTCATCCTCACCCACTTCTTGCTGCATATGCCCAGGTCGGGCGCCATCGCCAAGGCGGGGTACAGCCATAAGATCCACCAAACAATAAGCATCACCTAACCTAATCACTAAAGACTGTTGATATCCATTTCTGAACAGCTGGTTGGTCCATTATCAATTCCGTTATCTCTGCTTCTCTCTCCTTTGATAAACCTCACCCAGTAATACGATTCCTGATTCGCTGTACTGGTTCATGTTTTGTAAAAAAACTTGGATTCGAAGTCAAACATCAAAGCAACGCCATATGCTTCCTTCAAATTCGCAAATTATCATTTAAAAAAAAAATCAATATTCTAAGAAAAAATATTTCCAGGGCTGTAATTGGTACTGTTTCATTGACTATTTATGTCATTCTTATTACAATGTTTAGGTTAAGTGATAGAAAGATATTATTATTTTTATTATAACCAAGCTAAAACTAACAATAGGTATGTAAATATAAAAAGTTTTTATGAACATAAAATATGAAAGTCAATTATTTAAAAACTATCAGCTGTAATAATGATAATTATAATAATAACAATATTCTTTATTTATTCTTAATTATTAGCCCCTTCATAATAATTAACCAATCAATAACCTTAATCTCAAATATATTAGTCCAATTAATTAGAGGTCAGAACAGGTTCTTGGAAAAACATTTTTGTTTTGTACTGAAAATTTGATCATTTATGTTTTTTTAAGGTCATGATTAACTTTGTGTCATCCAATTCGGGATTACAAAAAGTGTGGTGTTGTGACCACAACATACAACTTTCACTAATATCCATTCACATATGTCCTTAAGTGTTATGATGATAAAAGAGGTCGTGTTGAAATTATCTGTGGTTTTTGAGATTAAAAAAAACCTAAAAAGGCAAAAATTATGAACAAAAAATTTGTATTCCAATTTCGCAATAAGAATTCTCGAAATTTTGTTCCTGCCAATAATACAACAAATAAAACAGTTTAACAAAAGATCATTACAAAGCCGTAATACAATAGGGAAAGACTTGGTGGTCTAGGCTTTGCATTGAATCCGATGTTTCTCTTCCATTTTTTATTCTTCAGTTATTTATTAAAATTATGTATTTATCAATAGTTTATTATTATTATTGCTAATAATGATAACTGTTTATTTTTTTCAAATAAACTAAGTTAAAAGTACTTCAGACCATATAAAAATATTTGTTTTTAAATTTGTCATTCAAGTCCTCTTAGGCTTTTTCAATGAGGAATAATTAAGTTGTTAAAGCCGTTGTTGAGAAAATCGAAATAATGTGAAAAATCGATTCTATCGAGTGGCACTTACTTCCAACCGATCGATATTATCGAAAATTTTGCTGCCACACCCCAGCCCTGTTAACTCGCTTCAAATATGTGATATAAGCTGATTACGATTTAAAATTTATCTGTTTTCCGTATGAATCACCTAAAACTTAAAATTTTGATTCTGAAGATTTTTTCAATTAGCTACTATATTTTGAATTCAGTGCGGCGAAATCACAGTATGCAGTCCAGTCAAATGGAGCTCAAAAAGAGACTTCTATGAAGTTGGCCCCCCATCCTCTAAGTAATTGATTTTTTTTTAGAATTCTAGTAGCCACCAAAAAATCCTCGAAATTTTTTTTGTCGTTTTTTGAGAGTTCTTTAGCCCCTTCAGAGTTCTGACAATTACCTTTAATAACCAAAGTTCAAAAGTTGAAAGCAAAAGAGTTACCAACAGAGTGTCAAAGTTGCACGAAACTTGGAATGGTATTCTTAACAACAGAACTATTCTAAAGAACTGTAATAATTGAAAACTCTACAACTGTTAGAGGGGCTACCGGAACTCCAAACAATTTCAAATTTTTAAAGGATGGCGGGCCAACTTCACAGAGGTGTCAGTACTTTTAGAGAAATCTTTTAAATTGCTTTTAAAATATAAAAAAAAAAAAAAATTTTCGGTTTTACTCACATAGCACGAAAGCGATATCTTTTTTTTAGCAACATCGCCCTATTCTAAGTTATTATTTATTATTATTAGAACAAATTCCCTAAATTTGTTTGCTATAATTTTTATGTTCGTTTAAGAGCAAACGCTCTTAGTTTAATTGGACTTAGTCAAATGTAGACTAGAAAAGGATCTCGACGGAATGCTTTGTAGAAGCAACATTTGCTCATTTAGGATTTTTTGGGGCCTGATAACGAATATCAATTTTGCCTTAAAAATGAAAAAAAAAATCCATTTTGCAAACTAAGATAGATAAACAATAAAACCAGCAGTGTGCACTGTTAACCAATAAAAGTTTCATTCTGAACAAAGTTAGTGTAGATGTAAAAAGTTTTTTTTTTAAATTTATTTATTGATATTTACAACTGTACATAAAATACATCAAGTAAATTTGAGGAAATCATAATGGTATGGTACAAGCAAGTAGAGAAACTACCCATTGGTAGCACTCTAAAAACACTTTTACAATATAAGGTCTCGAGGCCATCTTCTCTTCAGACGCCTCGGAGGATTGTCCGGAATAAAAGAGGAAGCAAGATTAGAAACAAATGGGTTTGAGTGGTTAGGGAGTTTGGAATGGAAGGATCGATATCTGGTTCGGGCTAGATCGGTTACAAATGGAAAATTAAGGTCTTTGTGGGTGGTTTTAATGGTGACAAAGTAGGGAGCATTTAGGGTTTTACGAAGGATTTTGGATTTTAAGGATTGAATACGAGAGGAATTCGAAGGTTTAGTGCAGCCCCAAAGGTCAACGCCATATGTCCAGATAGGCCTTATAATTGTCATGTAAATCAGTCTTTTGTAATGAATTGGAAGTTTGAAGCGTTTGTCTAGTAAGTGCTGTAATAGTCGAAATCGACGTGCCGTTTCCTGTCTTTTCAGTCTTGTGTGAGGATTCCAGGTTAGTCGTTTGTCCAAGGTATCGGATCTGTTCAACAGGGGTAATGGTAACATTATTTTTATGGAAAAAGTGGATAATGGATAATTAGTGAAAAAGTTATCTTTTCTAGGAGATTAAAGCACAAAGTAATCTAGAAGTTGTTTCCAATTTAGTTTCAACAAAAAGTAATAAATTTTCGCCATTTATGAATAAAAATTTTTAGCTTATATAAATTTAATGGTAATATATTTTTAAAAATTAATTTATATAGCTTAGGCATAAAAGCTGGAAAAAAATCATTTAGTAAATACAGCTGAGTCGAATACATGAAACTATATTTTAATAACATGACTGGGATGAGAAGAATTAAATTTGAAAATGGCCTGAATTTTCACCTTTCTTAGTCTTTAATTTTTTTTTCAAAAATCAGAAAAATATAGAAATGTTTTTTGGCTTACGAGTTATCATTGCTTAAGCGATATATACATAGTTATATTATTTAATTTTTTATATACTCCTTCTTACAGACATAATTATTGTCACCATAGCTGTCAGTTATGGAGAGGTTTCACGGTAATCAAATTTCCAAGTATGGTTCAGTAGCCTGCTATTTAATATTCATATGTTAATATGTTCTGTAATAAATAGAAACATAACCACCTTCGTCTATTAACCATTTATCTATAAAACCGTATAGTACAAGAGCCCAAGAGGAGAAAAAAGGCAGTTATCTCACCACAATTTTTGATTAGTTTAATGAAAACTATGTATAATTATTAGTCAAAATTGACGAGTCTGCCAAGTATAGGTAGGGGTGAATAAAAAATGGCGGCTGTTTCAAAGCGATAAAAAAAAAAAATCATTCGGAGCTGTATATCTTAAAAAGTAGGAACAACACAAGAAAACTTAAGAGAACGCCATTTAAAGAAGAGTAAATTTGCTAAAATATGAGCCCTAACAGAGTTATTTATGTTAAATAGTTTTCGAGATATAGCTTTTTAAAAATCAACATTTCATAAAAATGTTGTATGGGACGTACTAGAAGATCAGTAATTAGTGAATTTATTTTGAAAAATTTATATCTCAAAAACCATTTGACGTACAGATGTCTATTAGAACTCAAATTTAAGTTAGTTTAATGAGCTATAAAGTAGTTTATGATGTTTATCGTCGTAGGAGTAATAGTTTACATGAAATTTATTAAAATAAATTGATTTATAGTTGTTGCCAAATTTATATTCATATGTGAATATTATAAAAACTACTACCCTTAAGAAGATAAGTGTCATAAACTACTTTATAGTAAGTTAAATTTCTTTTATTTTTTCCATAGGCAGATATATGTGCGTCTTATGGATCTACAGATATATTTTTTCAAAAATCCTACATTTTATACGAACAACTATAAATTAATATTTTGTGAGTTTATTTTGTCAAATATCATAAAAACAACTACTCCTACAAAGATAAACATAATTGACTATTTTGTAGTAAATTTAACTAGCTTTAATTTGGGCACTGACAGGCATCTGTACATCCAATGATTTCTGAAATGAAGTGATTGTTATTGTCCTAACAACTACAAATCAATTTATTTTAGGAAATATCATGAAAACTAATAATACCTACGAAAGTAACGGTCATAAACTTCTTTATAGTCCATTAAACTAGCTTTAATTTGAGTGCCAATAGACATCTGTACGTCACATAGTTCCTGAGATGTAGATTTTTCAAAATAAATTAACTACTGATCTTACTAAGAAATTTTGCTTTTTAAAAAGGTATATCTCCAGAACTATTGGACATAAATAGTTCTTTTAGGGCTAATATTTTACCAAATTTACTCTTCTTTAAATAATGTTCTCTTAGATTTTCTAGTGTTGTTAATAAGATATAGAGCTTCGAATGAAAAATAAATGTTTTTTTAAGGTTTTGCAACAGCCGACATTTTTTATTTCCCCTACCTATACTTGGCAGACTCATTTTGAATAGTAATTATACAGTTTTCATTAAAGTAATAAAAAATTGGGGTGAAATAACTGCCTTTTCTTCTTCCCGGCTCTTGTACTAGTATGGTAAATAATGCTCCATATTCCAGGAGGGGTAAGGACTCTCGCAGACCCGGTTCCACGGCGGATCGTCCTTGTGCGAGTGCAGAGTTGGTGAAAAATCCGGAAAGGGTAAGACAGATGAGACAAAGAGGGAATGAAAAAAGGCGGCCTGTGTGTTCTGAGGAGAGAGTGATTGTCAAGAGCAAGGATTTAGAGAGAGACTCAACAATGTTCCATCTGTGGTCTGTTTTTGTGAGCCTTGCACCGAGCTGCATCGCTCCAGACACTCATGCATTACAAATGACTCCTGAGTACGGTCGCTATTCTTTTTTGCTCCTGGTCTCAGAGCCACCCCTCCCCATCTCCCCTCGCCCGGGGATCAAACACAGATGGCAAATAGAATCTTTTATCCATTTCTCATTTATCATAAAACCCCGACAGGTACAAATTGTCTCAGATGTATCAGAGGAAGAAAAGGGGCAAAAAAAGTCGAAGGTTATTACATGAGACAGACCACACTCCGAGAAGATGGGACTTGTTTAGAGGGGGTGTTCATGTCAGCAGCTGGCAAATATTAATACATCATGTTACCATTTAAGGTACGGTATTGCGTAGTCCATCAGTACGGGGGAAAATACTCGTAAGTTATTTCAGAGCTAGTTTAGTGACAACTACATATATATTTACTAGTCAATACTGATGACTATAATCATCATGAAAAAATGCCGTCTGTTTCAAAACGTTACAAAAAATTAATTTTTCATTAGAAATTCCAATATCTTCAAAACTACCTATGGCAGTGAAACATACCTGGGAATTCACCTAGATCGCCACCTTACCTGGAATCACCATATCAACATCAAACTTATGCAAGGTTAGCAATGCTATATCCTATCCTAAACAGAAATTCCAAACTAAAACCAGAAACAACTGTTCTTATATTTAAAACAATCCTCAGGCCACTGCTGATGTACGGCTGTGAAGTCTGGGGAGCGGCATCCTTCACGAAAAAGAAAAAACTATAATCTTTTCAAAATAAAGCCCTAAGAATCGCAGTTAATGCTGCTTGGTTCATAAATAATAGCCAATTGCATCGCGAATTACAAATGAAGTCAATAGAGGATTATATCAAAAACGGTTCATGAAGTTCCACTCTCAGTTGCCGACAGTTACAGGAGCAGTGACCTACAACCTGGGGAACCCAACCTCAACCCGAAGACTGAAGCCCAGACTGCTGCAGGACATTCTTTTATAAATTTGTAATAAATATAAAATTAATTCATAGTCATACTATCTCTATTTACTTATTATTATTCATCTTATTTATTCAGTATTATTTTTTTCTCTTTTCTTCTCTCTTCCCTTTTTCAAATTAACTTGTTTCTTTTTACTATTAGAAGACAATTGTTTGTTTTATTTAAGTGTACCAATATCATTATTTTTTGTTATTAATTTTACTTTCCTCTTTTATTAAGAAGCATTATTCTTATCTATTTATTTTATTATTATTTTTTTTCTTTTAATAAGAACATTTTATATAGTTAGGAGTGTCATTTGTATGACTATACCCCCTCATAATCAACTGTTAAAAAATATATAAGTTATATCAACCATATAAGGCTCACCAGGCCGATCTGGTATAAAAATAAAATAAAAAACTACCTACTATTCTACAAAGAAATAAATAAAACTCAGGAGAACATCAGTTAAAGTAGAATAAATTTTCAAAAATATGATAGTACAAGAGACGGGAAGAAAAAAAGGCAGTTATTTCACCCCAATTTTTTATTACTTTAATGAAAACTATGTATTATTACTAGTCAAAATTTATGTATCTGCCAAGTAGAAATAGAGGGAATAAAAATTGGCGCCTGTTTCAAAACATTAAAAAAAATAATTTTTCTTTCGGAAGCTCTATATCTTTTAAGCTACCAACAATATTTAAACAACCTAAGAGAATATAAAATAGAGTAAATTTGCTAAAATATTAGACCTAATAGAGCTATTTACGTTCAATAGTTCACGAGATAGCTTTTTAATAGGCAACATTTCATGAAATATATAAAAACCAATAGTTAGTGAATTTATTGTGGGAAATCTTTATCTCAGGGACCATTGGACGTACAGATGTCTGCTTTAATCGAATTAAAGACAGTTTAATGTATTTTAGGTTTATTTCACATAAAATAAATTTCGTAAGGGTGCACCTGGAATCCTTCAGTATTTACTTAATGACATTTACTGAATCACTTGACTAATCTACGTAAAAATCGAACATTTTTTCTAACATAAAATAATGTACACATTTTTTTTACTTGAAAAAACTCAAAAATATTTTTTTTTAAATTTTTGTAACCTTGCCATGGTTGGCAGTCATCAACTCTTAACACTCAACTGTATATAGTTTTAATAAAGTAATAAAAAATTTGTGTCAAATAATTATTTTCTCTTTTTATACTCTTGAACGTATGTTACCAATGTACACTCTGATAATGCAAAAAAAAAAACAATACATTAGGCTTATATCCCATTTTTACATGAAAGATAGGTTACACTATCGTACAATATTCATTTTTTTAATGCCAGCAGTTCACTAATGACTGTTCCGGGTAACCTACGGCAACCGAAAGGTTAATTTGGAAAGGCTGCCATAATGTAGCCAATACTAGCGCCATGGTCTAAATTGAATTGGGGGGGGGGGGCTCGCATCAGAATGGCACTACCAGCGGCCATGTGGCCAGCATCTAAAGCTTGCCTCCTCCAGCGCTCTCGGTGGCAAGAGAAGCAACCCAGACTGATGAGAAGAGAGCCATCCATTCTCTCTTTTTGTCTCTTATCAGGAATCTACCATGAGTGAGTAGAACTCCTGGAGTTGTTCTCAGAAGCAGAGAAGAGAGAGGCATAAGAATGTGGAGGGAAGAAGAAACCATGGAGTAAGTCCATCTAGCAATAGTTAACATCCACATCATCATCAACCACCTCAATTTTGGATCTAAAAGTTCCATAGCCCATTCATTCAAAATTTTACTAACCATCTAATCATAAATGTTTTCTTTCGGTCACCCCCTACACCACTTGTAACATAAACAATAGAATTTTATTTCATTTAATCATACCTCATTTTTTCAATTATACTGTCCACTCAAAGCCAACCAAAAGTGAAGTTTGTCTGGCAATTCGGTTGAAGGCAGGCTTCACACAAATGACATTAATGCTTTTTTTTTCATGTTTTTATTGTAATTTACAACTGTTTATATATACGTCCAGTAAATTTGATTTTTGTTTATAATAGAGTGATACAGGCGTGTAGAGAAACTACCCATTGATAGCACGTGAAGTACAGAGATAATAAAATAGTTACCTATAATAGTGATTTGTAAAAAATAAAACTATTATTTGTTTGTTTGTTTGTTTAAACTACTTTCTAACCAATATACCTCCACAGAAAATACTATGGGATTAAATTAAAAACGGTGGTATGCAGAGAATTTCATGTTGAGTTATGAGAATGCAGGCGACTCGTGCGTTTTCTTATGTCCCTCGGACCAGATGCGATCCCATTCAAGGATTAATGGAAAAAAACAGTTCGGTATTTCTGATCAGCGAGTATTGGTTTTTCCGTTATAATTTTCATAATGAAAAACAAATTGACTTATGAACAACTTTATTGAAGTTGTGCGTTTTGTTTGATAGGATTCATTTTTAATTAATAAAAAAAAAATATATTCAGGAAAAAACTTTTTAAACCAAATTAAGGCCATTTTTTATATAAAACTATGTAATAGTTACTTGTCACAGTTTTATTCTTACAATTTTATTATACATGTATTTTTTTATATCTATTATTTTATAGTTATTATTTGTTACGTATATTTATATATCCATCTATCACTACTTTTATCAATTATATGACATATATATTACGAGTTTATTTTCTATTTATTTAAAACAAATATTAGTTGAATTTTGTATTTTAGGTGTGTGAAAATAAAGAAAGAGAAAAAAGAGGGATTAAGGAAAAAAAAATTAATAAAGTATAGAAAAAATAAAAAAAATAAAAGAACCAAAGCGATGAATAAAAAAAAAGAGAAAAAAATCATATATTATTATTCTACATTGTTTACGTGTTATGCATATATGTAGTAAGATTAAAAAATATTGTCTGATTAGATTTGAATAAGTATGCTGTGTACCTAGCAACTTAATGAAGTTGGGCAGAACATCTTTGCTGTTTTTCTCTCATTTACACGTTTCAGCCCATTCCATTTACAACCCATCTTTATCCCAATCTCAATATTAAAATCTTATTGATTAATAGTTAATAATAAAAAGAAGACTTACTTTACCACATTTAGAATTAAAATTATATGCTAAGCAATATGAGGTTGAGTCTTATCATTCACTTATTTGTATAGTGTGACGTCAAAACTACCTATTCTTGAAAAAATGGGGTCAGAGTTTACACTTCCTATGAACTGATTAAATCAACTAGATGCTAAAAATGAACTGAACGTTTAAAAACATTTATAAATCCACGTTATCACAGATCTTATTCACTCTTTTTTGGGTACGTTAACTCAACCCTCCTAAACAACAAATAATACACAATATTTATTTATATGTACTTAAATTGTCCTTTATCCACTTCTAAACTTTTCCCATAGTCCATTTTCAAAACCTTTCTTTACAATCTACAGTTGTTATTTTGAAATTATTTTGATGTATTATTTTTCTTTTTACATTATAACCACAACTATCAAATACTAAATTGACTGTCAGCGAAATGTCTGACTGTCATATTAATCAACAAATAACAAGTAAGGCATGTCAGCAGGTTATGTTGGCAGGTCCCTCATCCATGTTCTTTTTAGTCTCCTTGTATTCTCAGGCATGAGTCATAGCCTTTTGTCCTATAGGCATGCTTTGGTGTCCCAGTAATTTTTCATGAAAACGTTTGTATTAAGTTCGTATTTATACAATGATCATTGAATTTGTAAATATTTTGAAATTTTAGTCCTTACAATGTAGCTTAGTGCAAAGGACCAACATTAAATAATTTTTTAAATGACTACTGAGTTAATTGACTTCAAATCCTTTAAAACAGTTTAATAAGATTGTTACTGACTAATTGTAACACAAAAAACAAGGGTGTTACCCAAATACCCAAGATAAAAATTAGGGGGGGAAAGCCACATTCAATCAAGTTGTGAGATTTCAGCACGGAAAAAGGCGAATGAATATAAATTAGCACTATTTTTGAGACTGGTATTTAACTTTTTAATAAATATTGTATTATATTTTGCCAAAATTTCATTAATTTTTAATTTTAAATCAACTTAACACAATCATATAAACAAAAAAATAGTTTGTTTATCCAATTATTTAAAAACGTTTTTCAGGCTATTCTGCCCAGGTTAACAAACTATTTTATTTATTTTTTTGTGAGTGTATTGGGTTAAGTTGATTTAACATTAAAAGTTTTAATAATTTTTTTTAATTTTAGGGGAGGGAAGAAGCTGTCCCCTCCTGCCCTCCGCTAGGTGCACCCATGAGAAAAAAAAACGTTATTTCTTACTAAAAACCGACGGTACAAAACCAGAAATAACTGAAAATATCTAGGGTTCTAAAAAGTTTTCCTTGGTTTATTTTCAAACCCAGCTTCTCTTTGATATGAATTTCATGTTATACTGAGGCACATGAGGTTTTCTTCATTATTAACATTTTTCAATTTTTTTTTTCTCCTTCTTAGCATTACTCTTGGAGTCCTGGTAGTATAGGACTCACCTAACCATGGTTGGGGGTCAAAGTTTTTCATTTTGTGGGACCACCACTCAATGAAAAAAGTCAACGTCCCAGGCCTGATTCGAACCGGCACCGCCAATAGACATCAAATTATTAATACTGTGTCTTGACCACGGAGTGATTTTTCAAATTACTAAAAGACTGTAATTCATTGCATCACTTATTCGATATTAGTTTTTAAAATAAATAACATTAAAATTATAATAATCAAATGAAATGAAAATAGATTTTCAATTGTAAAAACATTTTTAGACAAAATATTTTGGGAAACGGCACTACTGAAAAAAAAGTATTTAAAAAATAGGACTTATATTCATTTTAGAATATACAAAAAAGAAAAAAGTTGTTTATATTAAAATGACAAATGTCCACAAATAATTAGTAAGGTAAGGAAAAAATAAGTAGAAAAATAACAAGGAAATTTGCCTTAACCTCATAATATTTTAGATTTGTAAATGGATATAAATTAGTGGATGTATATACAGTTAAATATTTATTTATTTGTATGTCAATGTATAAAAATGTTTTAATAAAATACAATGTCAAATTTGTTGATTGTAACTGTATGATAATTGTTAATGATTAATGATAACTGTTGATTGTAAATATTTTACGGTCTTCGGATGACGTAAAGAATAAAGAGTAGAAATTCCTGAGAAACAAAAAAATAAAGTTTTAACAAAAAAAAAAAAAACTTTCGAATTTTAAGTTGTAGGATTACAACTGATTATTTACATCTAAAGATATATTTTTCCCCGCTAATCCTTGAAGTTATATATAGGTTTTCATCAAGATATTTTAAAATTGATAGAAAATATTATTTGCTCATGATGAATCTAAAATACGAAAATGTAAAATGAGTTCATGAAATAAAACACTTAAAATTCCAAAATAATTTAAAAAAGTTTCATAAAACGAAAAGACTTTGCACAAATAGGGGACAATGACGATGGCCGGATCAAATTTATTTTTTAAAAATCAATTTTGGACCAAAGGGATCTTGAAACAGAATAAAGTGCGTTAGGTCTCTAAAACCTTTTTACCATAGGAAGTTTAAAGCAATGAACTTATAAATTTCATATTTGAAGCAATACATATAACTGATACATTTGTTATTTACATTGTGTTCGCAACCTTTGCCTCAAATGCCGGATTACAGATGGCGCCGGCCAATGTACTGGATTAAAGATTTTATACAAATACTTTCTCATTTAAATTCAAATTTTTCTCGTTTAAATATGCTAAAGATTCAACACAGAGAGGAATATTTCACTAAAGGGGAATTTTTACTTGTAAGATTTTATTGAACCTACAGTTCTTATAAGAAGTTGATAAAACAGAATCAAAACCATCTGCCATAAGAAGACACTGAGAAGTAGATTGTAGGCTATTGGGAGGTTTAAAAATCAAGTTTGTATATATTTTTTCTCATATTGGTTTTGATAGTTTTATTTTAGTAACTATGACCCTTTATTATTATTTTAATAACCAACTAATTATTCCTCGAATTCAGTATAGTAGTTTGCAGATAGAATCATTATCACAAATTATGGAATTTTTAAGCAACAAAAAAAAAATGTATGTTTTAGTAGACTGTCTTTTTTTTACTTTTCAAATTCAAAATTTTACTTTTAGTCTTACACCAGTTTTTTATATTATATCATTTCTTCGAACTAATTTTACAATTTATTTAGTATGCAAATAAATAATTTTATAATTTATCATAAAAATATTTTAATATTTTTAAAAAAATCAGATATGCCAATATTTTTTTTTGTTATAGCTTTGTTATGTTCATTTTTAGTTATAGCAACAATTTATTAAATTTTTTAGAAAATAAAAATCCATGTTTAAATTAATTTAAAATAGTTAATACATTGTACCATGTGAAATTCATTGAAATATCTTATAAATCATCCATTATTACACATTTGAATTCATTATAATTAATTTTAAATTATAGATAATTGTAACCGTTGAGTGGTAAAGTGGGTACCCGTAACTGGGTAAAAATCAAGTGGTCGAGCGTGATTCTAAGCTAATCTCCTCCTTGCACAACCGTTGGTCTAATAACAGTACTTACCTTACAAAGTACTGCACCTCTGACCCTCCAGGGGTTGTCGTGGTAGAGATTCAATAATATTTACCACACCACTTTTCCTAACATAGCCACTGATGCTGCTAATAGTACAAAGAGTTGCCAGAAATATTTTTTATTACGTTAAAAAATAAGTGGATTGAAGTAATGTCCCCTGCTCGTACTAATCTAATTGTGTAGATTTTTTTTTAATAAGTGAATTATTTTCAAAACTAGCCGAAATCGGCATCAGTAGCGAAGATAAGACCTTCTTGCAAGCAACATATATGTTTTGTAATCAGATAATATATTAGTTTATCTTTACAACGAAATATCACTGAATGATGGAACATTCTATTATGTAGTACAAAAATCAGTGATCTTCACACAAAGGCCTGAATCCCCTTCAATCAAATGATCGATAAATTAAAACTGAATATAAAATTAAGTACAATTAAAAGAAAGATTAAGCACATTAGCACTGATGTCAATAGAAAATTATGTATGAAGAGAAGATGGTTGGGGATGCGGTCAGGAACAAAACCAATGTGCACTTATTTAATAGTACCAACGTTTCGGCCAGAATTTCTAACCTTCATCAGGGCTAAGAACAAAGAACAAGATAACAACCAATGAATACACAAAATAAAATATAAAAAGAATGATATACAGTAAATAATTGTACAGAAGGAAAATTATTTACTTTAATCATTCTGTTTATATTTTCTTTTTTTATTCATTGGTTGTTATGTTGAACTTTGCCCTTATGAAGGCTATGGATTCTGGCTAAAACGTTGGAACTATTAAATAAGTTTTTACAACTTATTAGTGTTATTTTCTGACCGCACCCCCAACCATCTTCTCTTCATATATATTATCCACGGTCAAATATCTTCTCAGGATTAGGAAAATTATAAATTAAAAAAATAATAACGATTTTTTTATAAGAAATCAAGAAAAGTACCTCTTGTAATTTTTTATAAAGTTTGTCATCATTCGAAGTTGTTCAGAAAAATATTTGAAGAATCCCATCTATAATCGTGAGGGCTTCCATACCTTACAAGAAACTGTTTTTGGGTAACATCCCTCAATAAATAAAGTTTTTTTTTTCTTCCATCAGATAAATAACCACAGAAACGATTTGTGATGTACTCAAGATATTTCAACTCCGGGACAACAGAAACATTACCGTTCTCAGAAGTTGGTAAAGACATATTAGAGAGGGAATATAAAAAAATCAATAGTAGGTTTGTTGACCGCTAGGAGTCTCTAGGTGGGATGGCTAGGCGGGGAGACAGCTCTATAGCCAGAAAAAGAAAAAAAAAAAAAAGAAATAGAAAAAAAGAAAAAAAAAACTTGCTGGCAATGAATTATGTACAGAGAGAGAAGAGGAGGTCCGGGGGCCGGTTCTCTGTTTACTGATGAAGACAACTCCCTGACAGCAACTGCCACCGCCACCTCAATATCTTCTCTATTGATACCAAAGCCGCTATCATATATCATTTATATGCACATATAGAATAAGTCCCTAACTTATACTAAATCTCCACCATGCTCCAGGCTCATGTTTTAAATAATCTGGTGCGATGCGCGCATTACAAAACATTCACTTAGCACTGTACCTTGGGTTAAAATCAAATAGATATAATATATAGATTCTATATATTATTCACAGCCCCCATCCCTACCCGTACAGATCTTCCAAATAAGTCTTTCATTTTTGCTCTTTTGGAAAAATATGGCAAATTTATACAGATACAACATTTTACTAAAATTTACATTCTATTCTTAGCCTTTCCTTTAATTTTGAAAATGCTATGAATGATTTTATGGAGGCCAAAGATTAAGTGAAACAAAAAACTAACTATTAATAACTATGGTGACGAAAACATTGATCAGACTGGTTAAACGAAAATCGCATGCGCATGCGTCCGACAGATTTAAAGACAGAGTCCTGGAACTCAGGTCGAAACGTAGGCGTAAATAAATATCTTTTTTGTTTATTTATGTTGTTCTTTTGTGACAACCTCCCCCCCCCCCGACCATCTTCTCCAATCAGTAATC
>NW_027108624.1:591572-591934 GCF_000696795.3 Halyomorpha halys
CCCCTCACCCCGACCATCTTCTCCAATCAGTACGGTCAACTACCTACACCTCATTATAATAAGCTGTATTTTATTTAATCTCGTTTACAATTTTCGGTACTGAGTCATACACTAATTCAAAATGGCGAAGTAGAGTGTACTCACTTATAGATACTAAGAAAACGATTGAACATTATTGTCGATTATAACGTGACACCATAAAGAGGACCAGGCAAACACGAGAAAGGATCTATTGAGAGTTTGTTTATCAATTATTACAAGAGCCCAAGAGGAGAAAAAGGCGGTTATCTCACCCCAATTTCTCATTACTTTAATGAAAACTACGTATAATTAATAGTCAAAATTGATGAGTCTGCCAAGTA
>NW_027108624.1:592844-633379 GCF_000696795.3 Halyomorpha halys
ACTAACTACTAATCTTTCAGTAGATTTTTAAGAAATGTTGCTTTTTAAAAAGCTATATCTCGAGAACTATTGGACGTAAATAGCTCTTTTAGGGCTAATATTTCAGCAAATTTACTCTTCTTTAAGTAATGTTCTCTTAGATTTTCTAGTGTTGTTGGTAGTTTTTAAGATATAGAGCTCTGAATGAAAAATCAATGTTTTTTTTAGGTTTTGATACAGCCCCCATTTTTGAATCCCCCTACCTATACTTGGCAGACTCATCAATTTTGACTAGTAATTATACATAGTTTTTATTGAAGTAATCAAAAATTGGGGTGAGATAACAGCCTTTTTTTCTTACCGGCTCTTGTACTATATTGTATGAGCGTAGTGAGTATATGTCGATAGCTGCTATTTAATTAAATCAGTGTTAAAAATAGTATTAGTATTTAGTGTAAGTGAGTACACTTCCAGCCGCCATGTTGGAAAAGTGCTTGGGGAGTGCAACCCAATCCCTTATTAACTGTATTTGTTTTAATAAAGTATAGATAAGAAATGTATCTCTTGATAAAAATGCTTCAAAATGTAAAAAAAACTGAGTTTGAAGATCCGCCAAATATAAAATTTATTTGTTACATCTGTACTAAGATATATAATGTATATATGTTGAGCAAATCGTCAATATTCAATACTATTCACCAATGAACTAATTTAGTATTATATATTTTCTTTAATTAATATGTAACTGAAAAATTCCTAGAAAAAATCAAATCAAACCCTACTCTACTGTGCACAGAGTCGTACATCACTTCTAGGTTATGTTTAAGTAGGTATTCCCAGATTTGAGTTTATCTCCAACAAATAATATTTTTGTTATTTGATTTATTTTTTTTCGTTTTACTTTTACAAGTATCATAGAGAGTATAAGAGAATCAGTGATTTCAGAAACCAGTTACAGGAACAAAAATTTTGCAAAAAAAAAAACACTCTAGACTCAATAGTAATTTATAAAAATTATGTGAAGTATAATATTTAATGTGGATATAGCAAATGAAATTTGAAGTAATAAAATTTATCAATTAACGAAATAGATGATCATATTTTTTACTATATCGCAATTTAAATCTACTTTATTTAAATAATTTTTTTTTCATATTCACAAAAAAGGTGATATTTAAAAAACGCCAAATTTAAATATTCTTCCTCTCTAAGTAAGGCATTGTGCTACCAACTACCAGGCCCGGGTTCGAATTCGGCTATGATAGACTATTATTTTTAGCCCAAGCTAAAGCTACTCACTCTTTAGAGTATACTTTAATTCTAGGTGGCTACGTTAGAATAGGTATTCCCAGATTGTGGTAATCAAAACAATAGTATTTTTATTCTTGTAGCTACCAAACTGTCATTTTAAATGTCAAAAAATGTATACAAATATTTTTTAATCAGTTTTTGTACAAGGTTCAATGTAGGAGATCCTTCATAATTCTTATTCTAAAAATTATAAAATTTCCAAACAATTTTTACCGAATTTCCAACTTAACGGAGGTATGGGAAGTATTCCCTGACATTTTTGGAAACCTTACCTCTGGCAAACTTACCTCTCTAAATAGCATTAGAAGAAAGTTTTTTTGTTTTTTTTTTAATTATTTATTAAATCTAATTTACAGCTGTACAAAATAATACAATAGGTAAATATGTAGTATCTTTCATATACACTTGAAAATCTTGGGAAGGAACCACCCATTGGTGGTACTTCAAACATTAATTTAAATTAGAAGGTCCCGTGGCCATCTTCTTTTCAGACGCATCGGAGGATTATCAGGGATTGTTAAGGATGAAAGATTAAGAATTAATGGGTTAGGATGGTTAAGGAGTTTGGAATGAAAAGACGCATATCTGTTTTGGGTCAAATCTGCAACGAATGAGATGTTAAGGCCTTTGTGAATGAGTTTATTTGTGACGAAATAAGGAGCAACAAGGATTTTACGTAGGATTTTGGATTGTAACGATTGGATGCGGGAGGAATTTGATGGTTTGGTGGAGCCCCAGAGCTCAATTCCATATGTCCAAATTGGTCTGATTATCGTAGTGTATACTAATTTTTTGTAGTGAATGGAAAGTTTAGAGCGTTTGTCAAGTAAGTGTTGTAGCAATCGGAATCTACGAACAGTTTCTTGTCGTTTCAGTCTTGTGTGTGGATTCCAAGTAAGTCTCTTGTCAAGATGGAATCCTAAGTATCGAATCTGTTTAACAGGCATTAAGAAGAAAGTTTTAATTTAATAATCTCATTCAGTAATGTATTATCATAACAATCCGAAATATCCGAACATCTGTTTCTCTCTTTTCAAAGAAAAACCCTCATTAATTTTTACTTAATTATTGAATTATTGGTCGACGTTTCGGACATCTGTCCATCATCAAGTCCAATCTACAATTATACCGGTAAAAATAAATCTTATCAACCTGTTACATTCACTTCCAAATCTATAAAATTAACAACTATACACAGATCGTTTATAACAATTATTATATGAAATAAGATAGTCAATTATTATAATATTATATTTGTATATAATTACATTAAATTCGACGCGGATATTAATAACTAGGGTTGCCAAGGGATACTTATCACATGTTTCGGTCTTTCCGCTGCCTGTTTGTTTAACTAGATACCGTGAATGTATTGGAACAAGTTTGATTCTTAAAATGATTGTATCAAATGTTGTTAGTCTGTCCGTCTCAACCTCTATAACAATATTTTGAGCTAAATACTTCACCATTTCACAGGTTTTATAGGTCAAATTATACAGTGATGTTCACAGAATGTTCAGAACAATTGGAGCTTAAAATTTTTAAATAATAATGTTATAAATATGTTTAGTCTGTCCGTTTATGAATATTTAACTTTTTTTTAGAGATAACGGCGCACCATCATACCCGATTTCCAGCTTCCATGGCACAAATTCCCCAGACCCGCGGGTTTCCGCCATATATTCGTAGCCCGCCTAAAACACGTTTGTGTACGGCCTAACTATGAGGTCTCGGCGGGTGAATTAAGTTTACGGATAGCTGAATGTTAACTGTAAAACTGTTATGATATTTTCCAGTAGAGCAACGGAATTACTTACCACGTAACCCGTTACTTAAAAAAGTAACAAAACCATATAAAACAACCAAAAACATATAAAACAATCAAAAAGTATACAGTTTTACCAATTCAATGTGTTGAATAGATTTTCTAGATAATATTATATTGTTTATACGAATGTTCATGATATTGCTTATATTTCGAATAAATTAAGGAAAAAAAGGAAACATATATAATCCAAGATTTCTCACAGGAGTAAACTTGTAATTTAAAATGGGAAGGTAAGACATACTACAGAAATGAAAGGCGCATAACCTCTTCTCCTCCACGAGGCAATCAATGCTTATTTTCCTTTTTTTCAATTCACAACGCGGAAGTCCATCCCGGAAGTTATATCAAGATGATAGGAAAGTTACGCGGATGAAATTACACGTTGAGGCCCTTTCTAATAAAAGAGTAATAAATTAGGAGGCAGTCAGCTGACTAATTTGATCCCTGATTGTAGCAATAACAATAAAATTTTACGGCCAACCCCCCGGGGGTGTAGCTAACCAGGTCGCCCGTTGTGTGGTCTCCACTTCGATGTATCGATCTCTAAGCTATGTCCCTACCCGCTTCTCGTCTCCCTCCCCGCAAGTTAATATCACTTAATTACCGATCCCAACGCCGCGGTGGTCACAGGCGCTCCGAAGGGTAAAGTAGTCTACAGGTAATCAAGATACTGATTTCCTTGAAGGATACTAGATCTGATATCTCTGTGAAAGCTCCATTCTTACCCCGCCCCGCCCCAATCGAAAAGAGATCAACAGAGTTCGTTTAAATAAAATGAAAATTCAGAACTACAACAAGAATGGTGGAGAAAATTATTTTGACAAGCTGTTAACTTAGGATTATGCATGCCTACGTCATACACATGATCAGTAAATGATTAAGGCATCAAAGTAATTGGGTAACATCCAAAACTGAAGTGATAAAAAGTAACTTCAGTTCGAAAACTGTATAGAATTAATGCTAAATCCAAAACAAAGCGGGTTCGTTCATATTTGTTTGATGGCGTAAAACTTCGCTGGTCATATAAGCCATTTGTTTATCCTTATATTTGTTTTGTTATAGTAAATTTTGTGACTTTAAATACTTATTATATTGTTGTATCAACGTCTAAAAGTATCTGGGTAAAATCCAAAACTACTGTAACGACCCCACTACTAATTGCTAGACAAATATTTAAAAAAAGCTACCATTATGAGCCACCTGGCGCAATCTAGCTTCCGACACATGAACTACTAGAATCATCACACAAACATCGTATTTTAATGTATGTATTGTTTCTTGTAAATAATTTGATTTAATAATCATGACACAAAAATAATTTCTCATACAAAGCTAGTAGTTCCTATAATTAACGAGTTAAAACAAATTCTTCAGCTTTGTGTAATTTTATGGAACAAGAAAAATACCGGGTTTCCATGGGAACGTGGACACAGAATATTCTAAAAATAATCATGACTTCAAGTCCGATACGCTGAATCTTTGCTAATACTGACCATACACTAGTATATATATGTATGTGTATATAAATGTCGTGTAATTAAGGGATGGTTAGTTCACTAAAAATGCAATCTAGAGCAACTAACCAACTAAGACATAATTTTGTAAAGGATTCCTCAACAAAACCACGACCCCTCGCAAAAAAAAATGCATATTTCTCTACTTCAACTGAATATTTCTTGACTTTTTCACCATTTTTTGGAATCTGCGATGAATTTATCATAAGATAATAACCAACTTGTAGGAAAATATCATTTGGCGATCATAACACGGTAAACAACTGAAAAGAATACTTTTAGGAAATCCTCCGTTTGATTATACTCTCATTTGTTATTATTTAAGTAATTCTATTTGTCCAAAAGAGTAGTGGATCTACTTACTGCTTGAGATAGTAGATAGTAACTGATAACCCAAAGCCATTCAAGATACTGTCACGAGTTAAAATTAAACGAAGATCCTAGATATAACTAACAGAACTTTTAATGTTTATTTAAAATCAGATTCATCATTATCTTGTTTAATATTTAATGACTGTTTAGCACAATTTAAAATAAAAATATTGAAATGAATATTTATTTAAGATTGTTATAACAGAATTAACAATGTTATTGAAAAACATATTATTTAAAAAAGGAATGATATACCGAGTGTGTATATAAGGTGTATATACATGTAAGTACATGGTATGTTAATTTGTGTACATGGACCTTTTTATAACGCGTGCTACAAAGGTTCCCCACGTTAAGCCGTTCTACAATTTAACCCTTCACAATAATTATTTCTATGAGATAGTATTTTGAAACCAACAACAAACATGCCTCGCCTAAATAACCCTTTCGTCCCAGAAAGAAAACTACTTTTTAAAATAAAAATGTTAAAAATCTGCTGTCCGGCCGTGTGCTAATTCCAAATATCCAGCTTGCATTGGATACCCTTAATATACGTACTAGTTAGTCCAGAGAAAAAAGATTACATTCATATAGCATATAAAATTATTTAGTTATGTAAAATGATTTGTGTTGGTTGATTGTGATAAATATCATAGAATATTCCTTCTTTTTAATATAATTAGTAACCACATTATAAATATCTTATTAAGTAAATTACATTTTATTAATAAAATAGTAGAATTATATTTAACAAAAGTGTATTTACCTAATGTAAAGGTTTTCTGATACTGGAATTCAACATTGATTTCACATTGCAACTTGATTGCTGAAGAAATCGAAATATTATTGCCATACTCTGATATCAAATACTAGGAAAAACTTCATTTAAATAAGCTTGTTTGTAGTGAAATTTAAAAATACTGCTAAGGTTAATTTGTTATATATCAAAATAATACATAACTCAAATGAAAGAAAAACTAAAATAAGGTTCTCTTAACTGGCGGTGTCTGACAAATCATTGTGCAGTGTAGCCATCTGTGTGTATGGTAAAAAAAAAATTGCACAAAGTAGCCTGTATAAACTAACACATTACATCAAATTAGAAAAATTAGTTGAGGTCGGTTATTTCATACCTTTTTATTAAAAAACAATTGTGATATATTTGTAAAAATTGAAGGAAAAATAATCATAATGTATAACAAAAACAAAATATTGATGTTTTACTTCAAATTGTTCTGAAAAAATAAAATATATCGTTGGGTTAAAGTTAAAAATTAATCAACTGCTATTTCAATGTAACTTTTACCACTAACACAACTATGAACTACTTAAAAATAATTATGATTAACAACAATGCTTAGTACGGTTTTTCCATTCCAAAACCTGTACTGCTAATGCACCCTTCAGTTTTCTGACTATCGAACCGTTCGTTAGAACAAACCTTATAAATTTCCTGTTCTTTGTGATCTGAGATTATAAATGTTATGATTCACCAGAAGTACAAGCTCACCCACTTAACTTAACTAATGAATTATGTATAGTGACGAACAATTATTCGAGAACTGTTAGTTACATCCATTGATCACAGTCAGAGACTGAATAACGATACAAGGAGCATTCCGCGCTTGAGAATTTTCCCATTATAATCTACTTATAAACCAAAACAGATAACGACTTGGCGCTATCTAAATAGATAATGGAAAAACCTTCGTTTTTCAAGGTATTGTTCAAAACTACTTGTAATTGAAGATGTTTTGTCTAAGCTTGTTTAATCATCAATTAATGTTAGGAGGCGGAGGCTCCATAATGACGGTGATAGTGACAGTCGCGCTTGCGCAGATGTTTAATTGTACTACAAACTATCAAGCAAATTCTTATAGTAGATCATTTTTTTACCCCCTCACTTGTCATTTCTGACATGTGGGGGAGAGAGGGATCATCTATTTTGACCAGAGTGGGGGAAGAGGGTAAAGTTTTCATTAGATGTCCATCACGAAACAATTGTGAACTAGCCCATGCTGGAATCGAACCGCCACCGCTGTAGACACCGAGTTGTAAAGGTGACACCTCAACTCCCTCGGCTACAAACTTTTATGAAGCATCATGAAAAAGATTTCAAATGGCTTCAGCCTGACAGTACAACAGCAACTGATAGATTGCAATACAATAGCATTCTCTGTCACTATAACTGTTCTATCACCGTCACAGTAGACCCCTCGCTTAACGATGGGGAAACATGTTCCAAACCTGATATTTTTCAGGGAAGGGGAGGGATCTTAATGACAGTGTGAAAAAGCTTCTGGATTTTGGTTTCCATGGTCTCTTGGGCAATATTTTTGACAAGATTTAAAACTCAAGAGATCCTAACACTGTTAGTCGGAATGACAGTAAAATAAAAATGGACGTTCATATTGTAAGATTGCGACAGATAGATTACCATGAAAATTCTATAATACCACCATTAGAAATTTTAAGTGAAGGGTTACTAAGAAAGTGGGAGGAAGATTTGAAGTATGCTTTTAGTTTTATTGCCAGTGGAGCGGACCCTCCCCGTTCTCTGTACCCTTCGGCTGGTGTCATGTGGCAAAAGAAGCTCTATTTATGCAATTAATGTATATACTAGATTTACGTCTCTAGCATTAAGTCTTGTATACATCGTAAATATGGTTAATAAATTCTTAGAAAGAAGGAAAAAAAAATAGTTTTACTGTCATTCCTGCTTACCCTGTCTCTAAACCAGCGTCCTTCAAGGGATCCAATGTGACTATTCCATGGATCTAGTATTGTATTAAAATATTAGCCACGGATTAACAAAGGAATTCTCTTATTAAGGAATTACTACTTGCAGGTTAATAACAGATAATAATGGTTAATAATAGTCATGGAAACAATTTTACTGTTATCGTAATCATCTCAAAATTCTTATGGAAATTAAATTGCTAGGTAGATAATAAATCAGTTGGATTTCGGAAAATTCTATTAAAAATCATGCACAAACAGAACAAATAGAGCGTATCGTGATGTTTTAAATTTTACAAGTCTTGTCATCAGCACTTCAATATTTTTCGGGGACATTTCATAAAAAAATATATATCAGAACCTTCCCAGTGGTTACCTTTAATGCCTAAAGTGTCCGATCAGTATTAAGCATGTCTAATGAGCCGATTGTTCCGAAATATTCTTGGTCTAAATGGATTTTAGCAATCCTTATCGGAATACCTGCTGTAGCCGGTACATATTATTTTATGACAAAAAAGCAGCCGAAGATAACCGATACTGATAAAAATGGAATTTGCAAACCTACCAAGAAGAAAAATGTTCCTAAAGAAGATACAAGTGAAATTAAGCAAGAAAACCACAAAGTAGAAGAGGTTTTGACTTTCCTTACATATTATTTATTAAGTTGCATGGTGATTTTTCGTATATATCCTTTTTTTCTTTTGCATTTCAAACTTGTCAACATGTTGGTTATGTAATGGTGATAACTGTTTGTGTTGACTATACCATATACCAACTTAGTTTATCAAAAGTTAGTAATTTAAACTCCTGTTTCAGACTCCATTGGAGAGAAGTATGAAGCTTAAAAATTCAGGAAATTCTTTTTACAAGAAAGGTGAATATAATGAAGCTATACGTTGTTATACTGAAGCCATCTCTATGTGTCCAACTAACGAAACCGAACATTTGGCTACTCTGTATCAAAATAGGGCGGCTTCATATGATGTTCTGGTAAATAATTTAAATTTATTGTTGTAATACCTATCAACCATTCTGTTACTGCAAGAACTTTTATAAATTGTTATTCCTCTTTCATTTTTTAGTTTGTTTATTTTGCAGTCTTTAAAATTTGATTCATTTAAAGCTATCTACATCTCATTCTTTGCTTCTGTTCTTCATTTGATTATTTAAACCATATTGCTGTCAAATGGTTTCCATTCTTACTTGTTTATTTTTTTAAATACTTCAGTTGTATTAATGATAAACAAGTATAAATAAACGTAATAAGTCTGCCTCATTTCTGTCCATCTTGAATTATTTTTTCCTATTTGTTTTATTTGCTTGTTGCTATCTCATAATCTTATCACCATTCATGTTATAAATTAATAAAATGAAATTGATATGATGAATATATTTTAAATTGTTAACATTAATCTCTAGGATTCAGAATCTGTTCTTCAGGCTGTAACGTAGAGTATTACTGCTTTGATATCTTTAGTTTGACAGCTATTTTCAAATATGTACTTCAGATTTTCGTGCTCAATATATGATCATCAAACTTTCTCTAGTATGATATTTTCGCACCTAAAGTACTCTGTCCATTATTGTAAAAAACACTCTTATTATTTCTTCCCTCCAAATTAAGTGAATCCATATGAGTGAATCTTTTAGTGAGGTAAGATATGCTTATAAGATCATTAATAATAATTTCAGAACTAATAAAGAGAATGTGATTGATAAGTGGTGTTATCATAACATAATATTAGTGGTTGGTAATTATTTATTGGATTTTAAAGTAACAAGGAGGCAAGAGAGTGGCTACTACCCATTTTTTACTTTATTTTTCTTGCGAAGAAAAGAATAAAGCCAAAAAAAAATGTGAAAAATTAATTTCTGTTGTGCCTGCTGTTGACTCCATGTAACTTTTGATTTTTTTAAACCTTAACATCAAAGAGTCCTTGGTGCATTGTCCTTATTTTGTTACTAACTGATTATTATGGTATCATAGGAAACAATTAAGCTGATACATCAGTAGAGATGAGAGCACATTTGATTCATAAGTAGAGGTAGGATCCTAAAAATTGTTTGAGCTTATGTTTACAAACTGACTGATCAAATCTCTGTATGTCAAGAAGAAATTTAGTAATCCTAAACTTGATAAATGGACGCGCTTCATTCGCCATACAATATTACTGTATATAGAATAATGTATTTTATTTTTATTTTCAGAATGAGACACAGAAAATATTAGATGACTGTTCCGCTGCTTTGAAGTTGAAACCTGACTACCTCAAAGCTCTATCCAGGAGATACAAAGCTGCAGAAAAGCTTGGGAAGATTAGACAAGCTCTTGAAGATGTAACTGCTGTTTGTCTTCTGGAAAATTTCAACAACATGGAAACATTATCTGCTGCCGACAGAATTCTTAAAGTTATTGGTATGTTTTTTAGGAGTCAGTTCTTATTAATATTTTTTGTTTTTTAAATGTATAGAATCTTAAATTTTTATTTTTATTTACTTATTCTGATGGAATACCTTTTAAAAACAGATAAATAGAAAATACCAAATAAATTCTCAGACTTGTACATCTCCCTCTAACTCTTGTGTGCTGTTAAATGTGGAGTTGCAATCTTAGTCTACCCAGCTCACTGGTCTCTACATCCTGCTGGTCTTCCCATCTCCAGGATGGTGCATCCTCTTGCTGTGCCAATTTATTTTGAGGCTGCATTGTTCACTATTAATCAATTATACTCCATATAGGGGATTACCTTTACCCAGGTACAATGGATCCCTAGCTTGTATAAAGATCCAATATTCTTTGATAGATTGACTACAGTGGACAAATCCCATCTGTCCCTCCCTGTTCATCAACCTTTATACTGGTCTCCAGCTCCGCCTAATACTATATCATCTTGAACCCAACTAACCCATTCCATCTTCGGTTAGAGTTGATACTAATATCTATATTGTAATCAATAATAATACTGATATCACAATCAAAACTAATATTGATATTGGACTAGACATTAAATATTAGTATTTTTTTTTATTTTTAATGAATTAAAATATTATATTTTTAATGAATTAAAATATTATATTTTTAAAGATGAAGAATTTCATTTTTCCCACTTCTGGAGCTCGATTTGTCACTGGTTCCACATTTTTTTTATTTTTCATTTTTTTAAATATCCATATGTTGATATATATTTATATTTTTCCAACATCTCTTACTTATCTTACCTCACACAAGTGATATTTATTGATTTCTTACTCAAGATCTGCTGTGTCAAATGCAGAGTAGCCTCTTGAAGGGTTTGGTTCTTCACTATGCGTGGATGGTCTTGGGTGTATAGCTTTCTTAAGACAACTCATTGGTCTCTCAGCTCTAATCCAATGCTACCAAAGGAGGACCAATCTTCTGTTGCAACATTCATGACTGATGTTAATTGAATAAGAACACATAAATGTATAAATATGGAAAAATTGTGCTCTTTATTACCTATTTATTTGTTTATAGGAAAAGAAAGAAAGTAAAACAAAAAGATTATAATGATAAAAGAGAAAACAAATTTGTATCTTTCTATTGTATTCAGATGATATATCAAAAATATAATAAATTGTTTATGTGTTGCAATCCATTGTATTTAGACAGCACATTTTAGAAAATGAAGTGTTTCTCTCTTTAGGTATAAAAAATTAATAAATTTTTGTTTTAATCTTTAGGCAAGGAAGAGGCTGATAAGTTCATGAAATCTAGAAGTATTGTTCTCCCTTCAGATTATTTCATTAAAGCCTATTTTGCTTCATTTGCTCATGATCCTGTGATAGCAGACCTGCCTAAAAGTGTAACTTCAGATAATGAACTAAGGTATGCTTAGATTATGAATTTAATTTTTATTTTTATTATATGTTCATTAGATGTTAATCTTTTTCTTTATAGTTTTTGAATTTTATTAATCATGAATATAACACTGTAACTTATTAAAGAATTCTAAAGGTCAATATTAAAGTAAAACATAAATACAGCTTTAATATCTGAATATAAAAATAATAACCCTGAAGGTTCGATCTAATTATTAAAATCCCAAAGCTTCTGCTGCTGTAGAGCAGCGATGCCATAATGTATTATGAAGAATTCAAGTAATCAAGAATGTACCATAGTAATATTATTATCTTTATGGTTGATGGTTTCCACTATCTGATTTTTTTCCAATTCAGTATTTTGTTATTCCCAGTTCTTGAGCATACTTGGATGAGAGGGAAGGGGAGTCTTCTGTCTTTAATGATTTAATTTATGTTTTTAACTGCCTTAATTATAGTTTAATATAAAATTTTATTATTAATAAGAACATCATGTTAGCATTTGTAAATTTATTCCTGATGTAGAGGGATTGAGAAGGCCAAGCAGGCGATGGTAGAAGAAAAGTACTCTGACATAATTAGTGCTTGCACTGAGGAACTGGAAAACCCCAGTTCAGATAAAGGAAAAGAACATGCTCTACTTCTCAGATCTTCCATGTACATTCTTACTTGGCAAATAAAGGAAGCAATGTCTGATCTCACATTTCTTATTAATACATCGTCAGATGTTAAGGTATGATTAAACCTTCATTCTCATATATATTTTTTAAAATAAAATTATTTATTTTAAAATATATTTAGGATAAACTTACTATTATGTACAGTTATCCCATTTGTTGTGGAAGAAATAGGTCAACATATCATAATTATCTTCAATATTAAATATCTTTTGAATGGAGAGTCGGATTTAGAAACTCATTTCACTGTTAGAACATGACAGTTTCATAAAAATTTCTACCTTAGGGCTGGTATTCCCATCCTGTCTCATTGAATAAAGCTGGATATGGTTAGTCCCATGACACATAGATACACCATTTGCTACAATGGGTAAAGGATTAACAAAGAAAGATGACGATCATTATAAAATATTCTATTATAAACGAAGGCTATAGTAGAAGAACCGTCTGACTCAGTGTTTTAAAAAATTTTCAGGAAACTAAATCCTTAGCATGTTCTTTTTTTTTTTTTTTTTTTTTGATAAAACTTTGAGGGAATAATTTTTATATAGTGTAGAATCCATTCTAAACCTTTAAAACTTTGAAAAAATATACCTCAGAGCTTGAAGTGCCAAAACTACTTTTGTACAGGGGAAAAACTACTTAACTAACTACTTTTATAGAGGGTACAGGCTTTCCACTTCTCTAGTTAGTGTTCAATGAGGTCATTCCCACGAGGTTCAAATAATTTTGAAAATGCCAATGTAGACAAAAATTAATTCAATTAAAATTGTTTTTTATAATTTTGAATTAACATTATTCTCATTAGTAGCATAATTTTAGGTAAATCGACAAAAATCCAATGGAAAAAATGTGCAGTATTGCTTCTAAGTGCTACCGTTATGAATGTAATATAATATAAGTCAAGCCCTTTTTCTCCAGTTCCGCTCGCAGCAAGTAGTTCTTTTACTGTACACATTTTTTCCAACACTTTTTTAAACTAAGATAAAGTCCTTTTTCCCCGGTTTTGATTTCACAATCACAATCCTGTTCACTGTGAAAAAATCTATAATAATTCATCATCACCTTATTTGCAGGGAAAAAAAATCGATTTATGCTCTTCCTCCACTGTTGTCTTCTAATGTCATATAGAATTCTGGAAACTATAATTTATAAATTATTTATCCATTCCTTTGGTTGTTTCTCACCCTGAATTTCTGATAGATCTCAATTATGGGGATGCTTGAAAATTTCTTAATATGAGTAGTTAATACCTTCATACACCAATAGTGGATATTAAAATAAATCATTAAAATTAGCAAATTTTATTTTTAAAATAATAAGAATTGCAGGGAAAAAATAAATAATAATAGGGATTGTTATTTATTCCTTTATTCCATTTGTTCAAATATATGTTGAGGTTTTTAATTGTTTTTCAAGAAACAGGATTTTCCAGGTTAAGGATGGGAGTAGGAATTATAGATATAAAATAGTTTACTTTCAATGAACTATGACATTTTTAAAATTTAACCAGTAAACTTAGTTGCTTAATAATGAGTAATTATGTGGTTAAGCATTTTATAATATCATATAAACATAATTAATATACATTTTTAAACATTGTTAGATTATGTTGATTTTTAAGTGTTAGAAATTTCTTTAGTAGCCTGGGTGTGATTCATGGGTCACATTAATAAGCTAATAATTAATAAGATTTGTGTCGTAAGTTTTGTTTTCTCATAGGTCCAAGCTAATGCCTTGCTCAAACGAGCGTGCCTGTACATGCAAGCTGAGGAAGTTGACAATGCAATGGCAGATTTTGATAAAGCTGCTATTATCGATCCAAACAATCCTGATATACCACACCAAAGAGCTCAAGTAAGTTAATATAATTACTATTTCTCCTTTAACTTTTTCTATTTGAAAGTTATATATCGATAGCTTACTTCACAGTGGGGCTAAGTACATTTCCACAAACTTTACAAACATTATAGGTTTTCTCTTTGAGGAAAATAACAACTTTTAAATTAATTTTCATAAAAGAGAGAACCTTTAATTTATTTTTTGTAAGGCTATTGGAAATGTACTTAGCACTACTGCAAAGTAAGCCATCAATATAATCATTTGCATCAATGACATTTTAAAAACATTTGGAAAAGAATTAATGTGGCAAGAATTTATTCCCATATATGATGACATTTCATTTCATCATTTCATTTCATTTAATCATAGTATATATAATGAAAATATAGACTGACATATATAAGTGAAATAAGACAGGTGTAATTTAAAACCTTTATTACGTGGTCCTAAGTACCTCCAAGTTACTGAATATAAATCATTTAAAGTATAAATGTTACATATTGTTTTAATAAAAAATGAGAGGGAATCTATAATTATCTGTATACGTTTGGAAAATAAATTATCTTTACAAAATGTTTTCATTTTACTACTATGTAAGTCAAGAGAGCAAAAGTTTTATTAAAGCTTATATTAAAATTAAAATAAACATATATAAATCTATTATGAATAAAATGCATTTACATATAGAACATAAAACCAACCAACAATTTTGCGATGTATTTTATAAGCAAGACTAAAAATTTTTATTTTGCAGCATAAACCTCGAGATACAGTGTTCCTCTATTTCTCTATTAGATATATATAGAGGCTTGGGTTTTAGTTAATATTAATATAGCTTAGCTTTTAACATAAAAAAAAAATGTTGATTGATTCCTTATTGCGTATGTTGGTTCAATTGTAACTTAAGTTAATTAGTAATAAAATAAAACTTTTATTTTTTCCCCTTTTTTAATTATCCACTTATTATTAAATTAAACTCCTATCTAGTTATAGTTTTACTTATTTAACACTTTTATTTGTAGATGTACCTTCTTGGTGAGAAATTAGAAGAGGCTGTAGAAGAATTCCAAAAAGCAATAGCATTACACCCCACTTCTGGTCTTGTATTAGTTCAAAAATTATATGCGGAGTATCGCCTGGGTGTATCGAGAAATGACTCAAGTATTGCGCAAACTGCCAAGAAAGGTCTTCAAAATGCTATAAACAAATTTCCTAATACCCCAGAAGGTTACATGCTTTTAGCTCAGGTTAGTGTTTCCTATTTGTTCTTCCTAATAACTCATTTTTAGCTAACCAAAAAAATCAGTTGTACTAGAGCTAATAGTCAAGTAGATACCTGTTTCTAAATCCTTTAGTATTGTTGGAAATACACCGTGTGAGTGTGATGAGCACTGTGCTCCAATCACCTGTTTGTTTCTCATTTTATGATTAATTGGGTCTAGTAAGTATATTAGCTCCTATCTTGGCCATACCCACTAATGTTCTGTTATTCAATGTTGAAAAACCTTTAAATTAATAATCGATAAATATGCTATACATGTGTCTAATTTTAGTAGTACATTAAAGTTACAGTGTAAAATAAATAAGGCAAGATAACAATCCCTTTTGTGTGATTAAAAAAAAATTAATCAAGTCAGTTATTTCCAAAAATACATTTATGTAGTCCAAGGGATCTATGCAAGAGGAAAGCAGGGATCTCAATATAAAAAAATAAAGAATGTCATCCTGGAAAAGATAAAATGACCATTAATTATTTCTTACTTTATTTTATAAATTGCTGTTTAATGCACCTTCTTAATTTTAAGTAAAACATTTATTTATTAAAATTAAATGAAGCATTCAAGAATTGTTTACAATAGCTAATTGTCTCTAATCCCATTTGAAAGAAAATTTGTTAAATATTAAAAAATTCTCTGGTTGATTCTCCAGTTACTTAGTTTGACTGCACTTGTTTGAGTTAACAGATTGCTTTACGAAGTATTTGAAGTTTAAACTTCAAATTTTAACATTTAAAATTGTTAATTTTCTATCTGTTTATAAGATTTTTGTTTGTTTTTAAAATAAACTCGTTTTCTTGTTCTTGGTGTTTAATTTCTGCTTGTAATGTTTAATTGTTAATTGTGCAGTATACCTAAAAAAACCTAAAATATCGATGAAATGGAATTTGTGGTGTAATAAGAAACTGGTGCACTACTTTTGATCAGAAATATATTTATTTATGTTCCCTTATAAACTTTACTGTATACATGAATTTTTTATTACATTAGCAAAAAAAAAAATCATTCTAACTGTTAAATTTTTCCTAAGCTATAGTTCATCAATTATTTATTTTAGACTCATAAATAACTAACTGTAGCTGTGTTGGTTCATAATTGAGATATCTAATTGTTTAATTTGTATACATTATATATATGCATGTTTTTTTGTTATTTAATTGAATTTGTTCTTTTTTCCTTTAGGTATATAATGATGCTCAAGATTATGAAAAAGCAGAAGCTACATTTGACCTAGGAATAAAGGCAGATGAAAAAAATGCTTCCATTTTAGTACATAAAGGTATAAGAATTTATTTATTTATTTTTTTCGGCCAAGACTCCCATTGGAGTCCTATACTGCCTAACCATGGTTGGGGGTAAAAGTTCTTCATTTTGTGGGACCGCCACCCAATGAAAAAAGTCAATATCCCAGGCCGGATTCGAACCGGCACCGCCAATAGACATCAAATTGGTAAGACTGTGTCTTAACAACTGAGCTATGGGCAGCCCAGGTATAAGAATATCCTATGATGGTATATATTCAATGTTTATGTATCACATATCTGAAATCTTTCTTGCTACAATCTGTTGTGAAACAAAAAAGTCCTAGAAATATGCTAATGCATTAAATATAGTTTCCTGGAGCACCGGGTTTGATTTCCCATCTGGTTCATTTAATAATTATTTTGTGATGGTCTTGCAAAGTAAATCTTAAAACTGCTTGATGGCAACCTCAAAGGACTAGGCACTGATTCATTCAACAAAAGTACTTTCTACTACTACTGATTTTAGATAATCCCCATTTGTCTGTACACACGACCCCAGTCGGCAGTCGCTTAAAAAAGCGATATGCATGAAAATGCGAAAAAACCTACAGCTATAATTTTATTGTTGCATATCTCTAAAACGACAATCACACTAAGTTGTTCCATTTTCAAAACTGAAGTTATCATAGTCATCAAATTTGCCCAGTCAAATGGTAGTTGCATGTGAAAAAATTCAACTAATTGGTTTTTCTGTGGTTCAATATATTTTTATAATGTTTAATATAAATAAATTCTTTTGTCCCCATATAAGGAACATAAAATTGTATTGTTCCGTATGTTGACATTGTAGCTTGGGCCGTCTGTAGCTCTGTGGTTGGGCGCAGTCTTGCTATCCTGTGATCTATTGACGGTGCCGGTTCAAATCCGGCCTGGGACGTTGCCTTTTTTCATTGAGTGAACTTTTATTCGTATAAGTAACCTCTTATTCGCAAACTTTTTACTTTTACTCCTTGGCTTCTCAATCACTCGTATATAATTATTATACCAGATTAAAACAATATTAAATAAAAGTAAAGTTCTACATCATGATCATTTAATTTTTTCAATTTATATTTTAAATTAATATGAACATTCTGTTTTAGGTTTGTTATACTTGCAATGGAAAGGTGATATTGAAAAGGCTTCAAAACTGATCGAAAAAGGAATTGAAGTTGATCCGAAATGTGAATTTGCGTACGAGACATTAGCCTCAATCGAAGTTCAAAAGTAAGTATAAATTTTTATAATAAAAAATTGTCTGTATCATTTAACCTAAAGTTATTTTCTCTTGTGTTATAGAATTAATATGAACTCATTACAAATTAATTTTAATTAATTATATAAATTAGGCACATTTTTTTATATTATATTTTATTATATAAATTTTGCATTTTTTTTTTTTTGGCATTTTTTCTTATGGTGATTTTCTTTTATAATCAACAATAGTAGATGATGATGCCTTAAGTAAAAAAAAGAAAAATGATTTTTTTTTTCCCCTTTGTTTTTAAGCCAGTAAAAAATCCCAAATAAGTACAGCAAAAGGAACAATAATGTGTATGCCCAATACCTATATGTTCTATATGTTTACAGAGGCAATTTAATGAGAGCGGTTACTCTGTTTGACAAAGCACTCCCTCTAGCAAAAAGTGAAAGAGAAGCGAGTCACATCCTCTCATTGCGGGCTGCAGCACAGGCGCAGATGGTCGTCCTATCTCAATCAATAGGACGAGAGCACCATTCTTTTTAATTGTAGTCAGCTTAAAGTTAGTCTTAACAATTTGTATATAGTCAGTCACAGTTTCCTCCAAATTTATTAGATCATCGCCACGGTTATTTTGACGAATTTAGCACATTTGAGATTTGGTATCAAATTGAGAGAGGAAATAGTTAATTTAACTATGTTGTTGTATATTTTCTTCTTTGATGTTATTTTTAACATTTATTACTTACCATACAATTATTTGTATTTTTGTTCTGTAATTATAATTGTTCCTGAAGTTTGTTATTAAAGTTTTTTTTTTTTTAGTAATAAATGCCTTTCTATTATCATATTTAGTATTATAGTAGGTGTTTTGATGCACCCTATTTATCATTGCATCTCTTTACTTTTAACAATTGTACTAATAATAAACATTTTGGACTGCCCAGTACTATATAAAGAATCCCCAGACTGAATATGTTAAGAGATGTTAATTTTTTTTATAGTTTTCATTCTTATTCCAAGAATGAATGTTATAAATATTTGTTTAATTAACTAGGTTTACTTACAACATACTGTGTATAGAATTATATTGATGATAAAAGCTTATGTCAAATATGATAATTAAATTAATATCGAAATGGCTGTAGTTATAACTGCTAGTTTATATTTATAGTTATTTTAGTTGATCCATTTAATGTAATTTATATGTTAGCATTTCTTAAACTGGATAATTTGTATTCTTATTAAATAAATTTTAATAAGAATTCAAGTATTCAATTAAATCAGTTTTTATTTGATCAACTTCATCCATAGATAACTTAATGATACAGAGTAAACATGAGACAAGATTAGTAGAAAATTACCATGAAAGTTATTTTTGCAATGTAATTGAATTTTTATTTAAAATATGGCACTTAAAGGAAAAAAAATGTTTGACTAACAACCCATGGGGTCTTGGAATCTTAAATACAGCAGTACATGCAAGAAATTGCTGTTTCTATACCAACATTGGTGCTATAAGGTGAATTGGTCTGGATCATTTTCAACAGTCAGGTTTTTACAGAAAACTGCTGACTAACAAGATAACTATCTACCACAGCTGGACTCTAACCCTAAACTAAGGAATTTTTATTCTGAATATATATAAACATATTCCACTATCTAAAATCAGACATGTACCTTTTTTTTATTATATTGATCTAAGTGCCAAATGAAAATTGAATAGAGAAGGGCACATACAATGTGGATTAGAGCAGTGGTTCTCACGATATAAATTAGAATTGGATCATTCCACATCAATTGGAAACAGTTTTAGACCTTCCCACTTCAGTTTTGGGTAGGTATCCTTCCCTTTTTTAGCTTTTACTGAAAAGATGACATCAATTTTTATCAAATATAAATGTAGATGTAGATTCTGCCATAAAAAAAAAAAAAGTTTGGGAACCACTGCTCTTGAGGCACGCACTAAAGGAAAGATGAAAAGCAAATTGAATATGACACAGTGTGGGTACAGCTTGAAGGCTTTTAATTAGGTATTAACTGATTTAGTCACTAGGCATGTCAAGGTTTAAAGTAGCTGATCATAATCTTAATGATCTATCCTATAATGAAATTTATTGAATGTGAGAAATGATAAAGGAAATGGAAAAAATTACAAAGAAAAAAAATTAATTTACTAACATTTATATATAATACACATTTAAAATTCTATATTTTTTCCCCTTAATTCTATTTACACTTCGACTTTATAACCAACAATAGATCGCTTTCCAATACATTCTCCAACATAAAACCAGCACAGAACTTCCATGGTTACGAGTGTGTTCAGCCATGCTTCCTGTAACAAAAATGTATATTATAAACAATTAACTTTAACAATGAAAACAGAATGATTTTATAGGATATTTAGTTTTCTCACTCAATAAATTATTAATGGATTTGCAAAAGGAATACTCCAATAATGCGATACTGTTTAAGAACTTCTACGATCCTTCAGTAAATATTTGAAAATTAATTGTTTATTTTAATACTGTTCTATTTTAGTGACCATTGTGACAATTAGGCTTGCTTTACTACCGGGCATGCCTTGTCTTTAATTAATTTATAAGTAATACATACTACCAGTAAAATTTGTAGGCATCTAAATCTCCCTCAACATGACTTATACTGACGTAGCCTCATTGGAAATATTTTGAAGTACACTTAGAAAACAGAAGTGATATTCCTAAAGCTATATTAATATTAAACAGTCGCATTTTACTGCTTGAAAATTTAAACTTTTAGAAAATGCTAACTCACTTTTTGACAATGTTTTTTTGTTCAAAAATGCATTTTGCGTAAACTCTGGACAAATTAAACTCTTTCTCTACATACAATAATGGAGACTGACAAAAGACTACATGAAGCACAACAATAGAATATTGAGCACTCTATTAACATCCATCTTTTTTTTACTTTTATTTTCTCTATTTGTATAGATTTTTTTTTTTAAATATGTCCTGTATTGATACTACCTAAAATAATTAATCCATTAATATATAGACAAAGATATATTTTTTAAATTGCTATACTACCTTCATAACAATCAATTATTCATTATAAAACATCCCCTCCCCTTTGAGGGATGAAAATCCTAACTTTTGAAGGGTACTAGATTCAATGCACTTCAATGTATCTACATTTTATTTCCACATTTTTGGTAATCACAATATTTATAAGGAAGTGATCATCATATTCTAAATGAGTGATTCTCATTTTAGGGTCAAATTTTAGTCAATTAAAACTTATTTAATTAGTTAAGTCTAACCTAATTTTTTTTTTCCAGTGAAGAAATATGTCTTCATAATAGAATGAAAACATTAAAGGATAGTTTAGTTTTCTAATTGCAGGTATCACCACAAAAAAAATTAAGCTGTGACTAGAACAAACAATTATTATTTATTCAAGATTTTTTTATAATTATCCACCGATGTTTCGGGGTGTTCATTTATTTCTACTTTAATCTACAATATTCATCCTCCTTTATTCATTCCTAATGTCAAATTTGGTATATTAAAAATAAATGTTGTTCAACTGCACTCTAAACTTCAACAAATTGTATAGGGCTCTTATCGATTGTGGTGCTTACAATGCAGAAAATAATTAAGATGCAATTATATGATTATCTAATAAAAATAATATAAAGTGATCAGATTTTTCTCTCTAAAAGATCCCTAATGCATTGCTTGTCAACATTAGAGCAATGTGACATTGATAACATTGATACTCCAAAACATCAGTAGATAAATGAAAAAAACTAGCATAAATTATTAATTTCTAAATACAGACATTTTGTTTAGATACAAGGGTTTGAACCTTTGTCCTTTTAAAATACCAACTACTATATTTTGATTTTGTTAGAAAAGTTTAATTAAATTCTAGTTAAAATTGTATCATGAAAACTACCCATAATCTGAGAATCAGACAAATTTGCTAATACATAAACCAAATCAATTTAAAATTTTAGATAATACATACCCTGACGGTAATAGTCTTCCACTTTCCAGTCTTGGCTGCTGATAATATATTTTTAATTCCACCCGTTATTGCCGGAATGTCTTTGGGTGAGGGAGGTGTCAATTCTACTTTTGCATACTTTACAAAAATAGCCAAATTAGGTTTGACAGTGTTAGAAATACCTAAAAAATAAAATAAATGTAATGAGAAGTTCAGTAAGAATATTTTAACAATAATATATTTCAAGAATTCATTAAAACCAGACTCATCATTATTGAAAAAGACCAATAAAATCAACATAGTATAGAGGTATCTAATTCTTGAAGAAATAGAGTGAGTGAAAGAGAGGGTAAGGGAGGAGGAGAGAGAATGAGAGAATTACTGATTAAAACTGGTAGTAAAATAAAAAACAAGGAATCATCATTGGTTTTAGATTCAACCATTTTCTTTCTTTACAATAAACAATGGCAAAACTTTCTCTTTTTTTTATTTTTTTTTTTTTTTGGCCAAGACTCCCATTGGAGTCCTATACTGTCTAACCAAGTCAAAGTTCTTCATTTTGTGGGACCGCCACTCAATGAAAAAAGTCAACGTCCAAGGCCGGATTCGAACCAGCACCGCCAATAGACATCAAATTGGTAAGACTGTGTACTGAGCGATGGGGGGTCCAAACTTTCTCTTACTATATTTCTATAAATTGGTTAGGTAAAAAAACTATTATTTGTATATTTTCGTTTCAATGCTTGTTATACTTGATATCAGAAATTACAAGGCAACATCATCAACAGAGAAAACTGGCAATCTATGCTGAAGCAGGCCGTCTCAAAAAACTGGGATCTAGTGCCATTTGATAATTATATTAATGTTAGTTATTACAATAAACAAAAATTTTCGACTACCATAGAAACACAAAAAATGTATTTCCTCCTTGAGGAATTATGTAATTGTAAGTAGTAGTAGTAAGAGTAATTGTACAATAGTAATACTTTTCAGAATTCCTAATAAGGATGACACAAACTGGGAGGTTGATACACACGAGCATTCATATATTTTAAGTGAACGTTTTTAAGTAGAAAAATATTAATGTTTTGTTAATTTAAGAAAATGTAGGGAGCATCTATAAATAGTTGTATTATCTTCAAATCATTACCTCAAAGAAATAGAAACATATTTTATACGTGGGTGCAAAACCTCATTTTTAGAAAAAAAGATGTTAAAACGGAGATAAAGTACGAGCACTAAGTTTTAGGTTAATAATCTACGGACCACAAGGTCAACAACTACGGTATAATATTGTGCACAGCATTGGGGAAATAAAAAGAGCGAAGTAATAAAAATGAAATTAAAAGACACTTATAAACTTGAAATTATAGCGAGAAACAAGTGGGAAAAAAACACAGATAAGAAAAGGTAGAAAGATAACAGGTAGGTTAATGAAAAAATTTCCCTAGTACTTTTTCTAGAAGGTAATCCAAATTACTTCGAATATTTTAACGGTGTTAACTAATTATAATGCTAATATTATTCAAATTTAATATTATACATAACTACAAATAGTTATAATACAATTGGATACCTCTGTACACAGCAGCAAGTTCTGAAAATGAAGAGTAATAATTAATTTGGGACTTTAATTGGAAAAATGTTGTAATTATTCTATTTGACTATAATAACTTTACTAGGTAATAGTCTGCTTTGAAGGCCATACGAAATGTTAGTCATCCTAACTTATACTAACAGGTAGGGCTGCTTGTTGTAAGTTACCTTATCTATTACAAATTATTATCCTATACCTAATCACTAATATCTAATGATGAATCAACCAATTAAGATTTCAACTACTAACACATCATGGGTTCATTAACTTATTGAACAAGATTGGACAAAAAAGTATCTTACTTTGATTAATTAATTACATTAAAATAGTTTTAGATGGATGAGGGGGCCATTTATATAAATAGAAGAGGGAGAGGGATTAAATTGAGATGGGAAACAATAAAATAATTAAAATTTCTTATCTTGCCTCATTTTGTGTAATGTATTAACATAGAATATGATTTCAAGAGATATTTAATAATTTTAAGGGCAAATAAAGCAACACAAAGAATGTTAGTAGCAATATAGAATTAAACTTATTATTTTGTTTTGCTATGAACAGCATTAGTCAAATTCCACTATCAACACAGCTTTTCATTTAAAGGAACAATACTTAAGGTAGGATAATGAAGGTGAAGATAAAATGCAGGTTATTAAGGGCCCTAAAACAGACTAGTCCCTGAGAACAGATAGAATTAAACAGATTACTTTTCTAATCAAAAAGGCTTAGAGTGGGTAGCCAAAATAAAGTAATCAGCTTATCGAACCAAGAAAAATGATTAATCAGTTATTATATCAATGGTTTTCCAGTTATTTTTTCTGTGCTAACCATAAGGGAGGCAAGAGAATCTAAAACAGGTTGAAAAAATTAATGCTAGTATCAGATGAGAGAACAGCAAGGAGTTGGGTTAATTGTAACAGAATAAAACTATGCATATGCCAAACAGTCCTCAGAGAGCATACATAGAAATGGGAGACTTTATTTTTTAACGTGCATCTGAGTTTATAAACATTGGCTCACAGCTGAACATTAATGACATGTATACTGATATCCAGATGAGTAATATAACTGCGAAAGGAGCCTAATGTTAGTTTTCATTTACATCTAAAAATCTCAGTAATCTCACATATAGCCACGCTTTGCATATACGAAATAGCAATCAGACCAGTGCTAACACATGGGTCAGAGTTTTGAACGATATCAATCATCCAAAAAGCAGCCCTCCTTTGATTTTAGTGTTCTGAATTAAGAAGAATATTTGCCCCACCAATACTCAATATTAACCAAGAAGGGGGTTGCAAATAAACAATGGGTTACAGGAGCTATTTCAAGATGCTGGTCTTGTGAGCATAATAAGAATTGGCAGATTATGATAGATTGAACACACCAGCTGGATCCTTGGAGAGGAAATATTGAGAAAACTAAAAGAACTTATTTACATATGATAAACAGACTTAGATGAGCTAAATGAGTGAAAGCTGACACATAAACTACTCTTGGTGGCCAAAACTTGAAGGCAGCAGTACTTCTAAAAGACGACTGGTGGTTTAAGTTATAGGAGGCCGTGGTTCACCATGAGTTGTAGTGTCATGAAAAAATAACAGATGAATTCAAAGATCTTATCCAATACATATGGACAGTATGGGCTAAACTATTTTTAGCCCTAGTTAAATGATAAAGAATCACCAAAGCTCCAAAAGAATCAAAAGGCTTTACTGAAAATCAAAACTAACAAGCAAATCTGCCCTTTATGAGTCATGGTGACAACTAACCAAGAATCTAATCTTGTACAATTAATTCAACTGATAAAAATGGAAAATGATCACTAAAAAATTGTACATTTTTTTTTTTACAAACATTTTAAAATTTATCACAAAGCAATCAGATAACTAGTAGAAAAGAAAAGTTAACTGAATTCAATGCTCTCTAGACAAAAAAATCCATAATGAATATAAACTGAAACAAGAACTATGAACAGAAAAAGTGTTAATATATAAGATAAACTGAAAAATTCTTTATAATTAACTTTGACTATTATAAATGGAAATCTAGTAATAATAGAACTAACCTAAGAACATAGATCTAATTACTTATGTTTGTCTCGCTTAGTTCCATATACTGTTATGCCACACACAATTTAAATATTCATTCAACAAAATTAATGCTTGGAGCGTTAACACTGAACAAGACAATCACCTAAATCTAAAACATATACTCACGATGTTTTATGAGGAATGTCAGTATTTATAAGGGGAGAGGTTAGGTTAAATCACCAAAAATGTAGTTCTATCATTTTTAAATTTTAATTTTAGTGTCACCAACCTCACTTTCTTATTTCAATCCATTGTCAAGATAGGAATTTCTCTAAGATTTTCCAAGAAAACCATGTTGTTTCACAAAAAAATGATAATTTCCGAAACTCAACTATAAATTTCAGAACTTTTTTAACCACTTTCAGCATCAATGATAAATTTTCTATTACACAGCAAGCAAAATGTAAGAAAATATTGCTTTGTTAGTTGATCTTAGAAGCCAAAGTATAGCAAAAATGAATTAAAATCCAAATATATTGGTAGAATCTCATGCAATGAATTTTTGAGGGCCAATCTTGGGGATTTTATATAAGTTGTATCCTCTAAACTAGGATTACACTGTTGTGCAATTTTTTAAAATAATGAGTGCATGAGGATTGTAAGATGGTCTCACCAAGTAATGAGAATACTTAAGGTGAAAGGATAGATTTTGGTACAGGTGTAGGAATTCAAATACCTAGATGCATGGATCAATGAAAGCAGATACATTGATAGAGAGGTGTCGCAAAGACTAAGAGCAACTGGAAGAATGTCCCATTTTTTCCGCAAAGAATTCCTCAATGGAGGAGAGGTGACAAAGAAAACAAAGCTATCTCTCAACAAGTCAACATTTTTGTCCTTCTTGTTCCTCGGAGTTATGGATCCTTACCTCGAAAAACAAGCAGCAGATTCAGTCAATGGAGATACCAGAGAAAGGTTGAAGGAAAGAGAGATAGGATCTGCAAAATGACAATAAGGTCAAACAGTGATGTAATGGTGAAAACCACTTTATAAGAAAATAAACATAGTTTGGGCACTTCCTTAGAATTAATATGGAAAGAATGGCCAGGATGACATATGAGACAGGAGAGGAGGGAAGAATACAAAGAGGAAGATAAAAGATCACGTGGAAGGAAGGCATGCAAAAAGCATTAACCCTTGGTGAGTATATACCCTATTTCAGTTGTATGGGTATAGGATATCTCGCAGACTCCAACCACCCCAATCACAATTTTTCCACTTAAAAAAATATTGGGTTTCCAATATGAATGGGATAACGCAAGTACACTTTTTCATTTATCAAAAATAAACAAATATCTAAGAAACTCAGTCAATTTGCAAAGAATTAAAAAATCACAATAATGAGATCACAAAAATGTTAAAGACTTAGTCAGTATAGGAATGACATTAGTCAATATACTTCTATATAAATGAAAGAAAAAATGATGTTTTTATGACTCGGAAAAAAATTAGCACACTTAATTTAACAGTCTTAACTTAATTTTACAGTCTCTTTGTCTCTGATTGAAAAATAAATAAATCGCAATGAAACACATTTTTGTGAAAACTAGCACATTTTTTGAGAGCATTTGAGGCAGTCAAAGTTTCAAACCTTCTTGATAACATATTGTACAATATATGTAGTCCACAAATTTTCGAAGTTAATTTTTTCTTAAATGTTCATGACTTGCTTTATCTATCATAGCCAGCATTAAGAATCCAATATAAGCTCTCAATTCATTCCTGGAGGTGTTCTTTAGTTAGAAATACTTTTTCAATCATCTATTCACTACATATTATTGAGTTTGACATTTGTGTAATGTACAGTCTCCTCAATTATTTGGTCAGAAACGAGTATGGACCATATATCAGCCAGTGACCATATATAATCAGTAGTATCATATAAAACTGGCACTTAGTCAAAATTCCAAATCTTCTAGCTCATATCAGGTAAATGCACCAAGTGAAGGTTGGTACGTTGATAGCGTGGAGTTTCAGACTAAGCCCATTGGAATGGTTCAGGATTGGCCTTTGTTTTTTGCCAAAATAAAATTCACCGAGACATGTGCACACTTTACAAGAACAGCACTGGTTATTACTTCAAGATAGATGGAATGAAATTCAAGATTATGCACTCTTGGAAAGTGGGGGAAAAGGTACTGAGAGTTCATTAAATGTCTGTCAGACACTGTATACTCAGAGGATTAAGGAAGAGAGGGCTGGACAGGAGCAGGAGAGAGTTGGTACAGGAGAGGGACACTTCGTCCAAGCTCTATAGAGAGCAATTTTACAGATAATTTGTATTTTATGTGATTACGTTGGTAAAAAAAATGCAGTAACTGGAAAATAAGTGAAATTAATTACTACAATCACCCATTAAGTAATTTCTATCATATAATAATTTCTAATCTTGCTTAATTTTGCTGAATGGAAATCCACTACGTTTTTACCCATATAAAATGACCTAAGTAAGGACAAATAAGTGTAAAACTTAAAACCTAGACATATCTATTACTAAATGAGAAGTTTAGTATTGGATTCAACTTTATTTTCTAATAACAGCTTTGTTATCACCACCTTCACACATTAAACAAAATTATAATTGTTAGGCAAACGATTTAAACTAATAACATAGTGTTTGCTGTGGTAACCTATTTTAGAAAAATTTTGAGAGAAAATATAATCAATTCCAATGATGAGGTTAATTATCTTAGTGTCACTAAAGTTTGAAGACCTCTAAACTTGAAACATAGGCCTCCAAATACTGAGTAAATAATGATCTTAATACTTTAAATACCATACTACTCAATGGATAGAGTAAAAAATCAATTTTGAACGAAATTATAACGATCAAATTAAGCATTGCAGATACATGTCACAAAAAAAAAAAAATTACTCAAAAATCAAAAATAGATTTTAAAGATATTTGTAACATTACAATTATACAACTCAAATAATAATTTCTACATTTGTTAATAATTTAAAATAGCTGATTATCAGATACCTCTTAGAATAGCAGCCATTTTTGAACACTGACAAGATAGAGAAAATATCTATGCCATCTAAATAATAATATTGATGTAATATCTGCATTAAAACCCCAAAATGGTGTGTAACTTTATTAGACTCACAATTAATTGTGCACAAAAATTTGACATAACTCTTTTGATAATTCAAAAGAACGCTTTGTTCATATATAGTTACATATGTTACTACCTACCTGTCAAAGGCATGTTGCACGTGGTTCCCAACACTCAATCCGTGCCAGTGTGTTAAACGTGTCCCGTCTCTATTCCAGTTTTTTTCAAATATGCCTCTTGCTAAAGATTTACTGTGCCCGCGACCTGAAGAAGAGAAACGTAAGCATAAATTGAAACGGTTAGTTCAACACCCTAATTCATACTTTATGGACATTAAGTGTCCGGGTTGTTTCAAAATTCGCACTGTTTTCTCACATGCCCAAACTCATGTTCCTTGTGAAGGATGTCTTACGATTCTTTGCCGACCTACAGGAGGTAAAGCAAGATTAACTGAAGGATGTTCATTTAGGAGGAAACCCTATTAAAAATTTATATGCATTATATAATTTTTTATCCTACCATGTATATTCAGAAGGCACCTGGATGTTATGTTGGCTGAGTGGATTCCACGCGGCAGTTTCTCGGTTTCATCAAGGTTTAGTTGTGGCACAGTTTTCGTCCTGATAAGTTGTTTCGCTCTATGAATTTCGTGTAAATTTTTCAAGATGTCATTTAAACAAAGTTTAGTATTAGCTATAATGTTCCTCTGCATTCAGTATTCAGTCGAAGAATCAGAATCTGGTGCTAGACTGCTTGTATCAAAACAAATCTTAAATAAATATATTGTTGAAAACATGGACTTGGTTGTGAAATATACACTGTATAATATTGGAAGTAGTCCAGCAGTCAATGTGTTACTTACTGATAAAAGCTTTACACCGGACAGATTTACAGTTGTTGGAGGAAGTCTTGCAGTTAAAATTCATAGAATACCACCAGCTACAAACATGTCTCACACCGTTGTACTAAGGCCCATTCGGCTTGGTTTCTACAATTTTACTTCAGCCGAAGTTGAATACAACGGAGGAACTGAAGACGCTCATGTTAATGTAGCACTAAGCAGTGAACCAGGTGAGGGCTATGTTGTATCTTTTAGGGATTATGACAAGAAGTTTTCTCCACATCTGCTTGATTGGGCTGCGTTTGCCATTATGACTTTACCTTCACTGGGAATTCCATTTTTTCTTTGGTGGTCCAGCAAAAGCAAGTATGATTATGAGCCTTTATCCAAGAAGAAGATGCAGAGGGATGCTCTTAAGAAAAAAGATGATGACAAAAATTAAGTGATTACCAAAAGACTTATCATAATGTCATGTTATTAATTTATTTAAAATACTCTTGTTTTCATTTCTAAAAAAGTTTTATATATAATTCATATTCTGTTATGTGTGTTTGATGTTTTTGTAAAGTTTTGTGCCTTCTGAATAAAAGATTGACATTGATTTATTTTTATTTATATCATGTTTATTTGGTGAATATTTATTCAGTCCTCTCATTGTACTGAATTGTTTCAAATCAACACATGATTTATATGGGAACATGAATTTTCAGGGTTTTAATTTGTTTTTCCTACATTCATTTGTTTCTTAAGTTGAATTAAGGAATTATATATGAACTTATATATTTGAAGCTTTGCTATCATCTCTCTTGATAGTTCTCTCACTGTTAAATATTCAAATATTCCGAATGTCTTTTAAGGATTATTCCATGTTATTAGTAAAAATATTCCATTATTTGTCTATAACAAATTTATTATTCATATCAATAATAAATTTTGATACTACCCTGCTTTTTAATACAATTTCAGTATTTTATCCTGTTTAAGTATTGTTTTTTTATTATGCTGGGAAAAAAAAATATTTTTGTATATTGTTGAGATTAAAGCTTTGTCTATATTACAATTTTAGGCTTACAACTTTCTATGTGAGAGACTAATTTCGGTATCTATTTGGCTGGTTCCGTATAAGTGGCTGCTACATTTAAGTAGAGCACATGGGGTGTGACATTTGTCACTTATTACTGTTACTGTGAAACTTGCTTAAAGACAATAATTTTCAAAGAACTGGTCAGATATTGATACTAAGGTACAATAGAAGCTCCAGCAGCAGGAACTTCAAAACTCGTTTATACAGAATTTAGCAAGTTTGTAGGGGCTTGACCTCCCTTGAAAAGGTTCCACTGGAGGATTTGATTATCCATCTTAAGTGAGTTGAAGTCGATAGCTGTGATCTTGAAACAAATGATGATAGTATAAGTTCAAATTTTTAATTCGTAATTCCCACTACTGGAGCTTGTTTAGTAGTTCTACAGTAATATCTGATCTATATTCGAAAAATGTATAAAGATGTATCCCAAATCAATTGTAATTATCATAACTAGTCATGATAGTTCAGTATGATTTCTAAACTGACAGTATGTGAGAAGATAAAGAATACAAATGACAATTTTTTGTTTCTCCTAGAGATGACAAAATTAGTACATTGACTAATAATTATTTATAATCACATAGCAAAGCATACATTTGATTCAGGCAAAGGTGGATATCAAGGGAAAATCGCATTCATAAAATTGTCACTTGTACTCTTTTTGCTTTTCAACCATTAATTAAAGTTTATGAGCAGCTAGGCTGTAATATACTATTACCTCTTTTTTTTTTTTTTCATTGTAATAAAATCTAATAATTTATTATTTGATAAAATTAAAGTAGAAATAAATTAGTAGTCAAAGGACAATGTAATTTATTTTATCCTTTATATACTTTATTTATTTAAAAATAAATCTCTTTTTGATCCTCTTATACTGGTAATGATGGATATATCAGTTGTATTTTGAAATTGTAAGACCTATTTACATTATTAATTCATTTTTTGGCTTTATTAAGAAAAAAAATTATAAGATATTTTAAGTTGATATAAATATAGAAGCTCACTTCTTGTTTAAATTAAATAAATTTTATCCAGTTTAAGTCTCAAAACATTCTTTATAAGTCCTATGTTTCGGCCTTCCTCAAGGAAAATCTTAAATACAAATTTACAACTACATCAATGTTAAAACACTTTATACAGGCTATTCTGCCCAGGTAAATAATTTCAATCAAAATTTGATAAATCTTCACATTAAAATAAAAATTTAATCACTATCAACTTACACTATTATACTATGTGATAAAGTATTGTCCTGCATGAATTCGCCATAGTTTGGCAAACGTGTAGAGGTACCTGATCATATCTTAACTTTATAGGGGAATGTGAATACAAACTTGCCTATGCATTACGTGATATATCTTGAGACACTACGATTTGAGTATTAATTTTATATAAAATAAGTAGACTATTGGCTGTTAATGTAAAAACTTCATGTTCCTCCAAGTTAAAGACCTCTAGTAAATTCAATTAATTGAAAACATATTTAAACTGAAATAAGCAGGATAGTTCAGCTAGTAAGGCACTACACTCCTTTATCCTAGGTTTGAGTTTGATTATAATTTTGTAATGAATTGACTGGAGAGCGCATTCATCTTCTATGAAGTGGGAACTTTTTTTTTTTTCAATTAAGTCTTGTAGCATTGTAGCCATTAAGGTAAGCCTGCTGTGCATTATCATCCTTGTAATGAGCTACATAGAGCTTGATTTTATGAATCTAATCAAAGTTAAAGGATTGATCACTTTGCATTATTTTGGGTTTGTCTACCTAACAGTGCAAGCAAACCTCAGTTTTTCTTAAGAGTTACTTTTCTTATCAAGTGCAATATGTTTATTTTATGACTTTTTGGATCAATTCTTTGATTTTTTAAAACAGACAAATTTTCTTTATACCTACTACCAATACTGAGGACAAAAAAATTAAAAAAACAAAGAATTTAATAAATTTATATTTATAGAAAATAAAATTACATTAAAAATATCTATACCTCTTAAAAAAGTCAAATTAGTTGATTGATTTATTCCTTAATCAAGTAAATAATAAATCTCTTTTAAAAATTCTTAAAACAAAAAACATTTCTACTTTCTATAATGAGATTTTTTAATTGGAAAAAAAAAAGGACAGCTCACAACCTTATTTTATTTAAAATTAAATAAAAGACCTTGATGGAAAGTAAATTATTTTTGTCAAGATAAGGCACATCTTTTTTAAATAAAATAAGAGAAAAATAGATATATCAAAATATCTTGGTTCTGACAAATATTTTCCAGAAAAATAGTAACTTCAACAATGAAGATGGTTATTCTTAATCCTTAAACTTTTCCTCCACCCATTTAAGTAAGGTAACAACGCAATCAGTAGTTTGCAATCTATGATCAGCAGCAGTCTTGACTGATAAACCTAGTGTTATTCGGAATGAAATCGCCATACCTTTTAAAGCCTAGGACAAAAAACAAAGAAATGCACAAGTTAACTTAATATGTATATATAGTTGACCGTAAAAATTGATATATAGGAAGATGGTCAGGGTTGCGGTCAAAGGAGAAACAAAAATAGTTTACAACTATTTTGTTTCTCCTTTGACCGCAACCCTGACCATCTTCCTATATATTAACTTAATATGTGTTAGTTGAACATAGTTTTTATAAAATATCTAGAAAGGATATAGCTGTTTTGCCTTTTCTGATAATTTTTTTTAAATTTGTTTTTGACATATTCCATAAATTGTATAGTCAACTGGGTTTACTTTATGACAAAGTTACTTGCATTAGGACAGTCTGTAGGGAGACACCATTACAAAAAGTAATACTAATCAATATTAATTCAAAATAAAATCATGACTTTTTTTTGTCAGATGTATCACTATCAAAGTAGAGCAGTGACATGAAAATAAATTTACATGAATTATAAATATATCATGATCAGAGACTATTTTTAAGGATGAAAACCTTTCTTTTTTTTTTTTAAGTTTTAAAAGCATAAATGAATACTGTAACAAATATTCAATTAGATATCATTTTGAAATTTTAAGCAAAATTCTCCTACCTAACCCCATCTCCAAAAAAAATCTTAATGATTTTGATGTTCTTGTTTTATCTATAATAAAAATAACCATACATAACAGCATATTTAGGGTAAAAAAAAAACTCATTTCTCAATCAAAAGCAGTTGAGTAGTTTAGGAGAACTGAAGTACACTAAATGTGTTTGGTATCCATTTAAAAAATGGTTTATTACTTGAATTGATCATTTATTATATAGGGCTGCAATGTTATGATACAAGAAAGAAACACAAGCAACAATATTACTACTTCAATTCAAGAAATAATTTTTTAAAGCTTTTGGGGAGTTACTTCACTTAATATTTTCTCTCTATCTTAATAAATGACTGAAGTGCAATCCTATAAAACCTGATAAGCTGTCTAGCTATAAGCTGTAAGCCACTTCAAAAAAAAAAGAGGAGGTTAAAGACTAATTTTGAGGCTCATTATAGGGTGACCTGGAACTTAAGAACCAAATCTCAAAATGTTTTGGGGAATAGTCAAAAAGGGAACAGAATTTTTTAAAATTTTATTTTGGATTCTATGTATCTTGAAACATAAAACCTCAATCTTGGTGGGGGAGTTCATTTATTTTATTTTATTTAATTCAGGTTTTACATTCCAGAAAACATAAAATCCAGAAATCGAAAAAAGAAAAAATCTGGTCACCACGACTTTTCTCTGAACTAACGGACCAATTTTTATTTTAGATTTAACACCAAAGTCAAAGTCACTCCTATTAACCTCAAGACTCGTTCTTGTAGCCAACATATGGTCTACAAATCGATTATTGGAACATATGATTATTATTAAGTCTAAAAACAAAACAACTACTCTGTTGCTTTTTATACTGAAAATCAACAGACGACTTTTTAGAGTCTCAGTGTGCACACACATATCGTCTCCATTGTCTCCTCACTACATACTCGTAGTTGCCAGCATTCTGGCCAGCTTAAATTATTTTAACCACGGCGGGCGGACTACTTCGGCTCATCCAACAAGTGGACAAGGCAGCCGTACGTACGTCGATCTACCTCCACCAGAACATCCACTCAGGACAACAGCCACAATCAGGGCCCCATCAATCACCGGTGATATAAGACTTTTTTTCTTCTCTCTTTTGTTCAATTCATGTAATTTTGTAATAGTTTTAAGCTTTCTTTTTTTTTATAATTTGTATATTTTTATATATTTTGTGTTCCTTTTAATATGTTTACGTATTTAAAAATATTAAAATAACCAAATTCGGCTATTCTTTTCTTTTCACGTTGGACTAGTAAAGGTTCCTTTTGAACCCCTATTCGCCGTAACACTCGTCATTAACATCGACCAATGTGAGGTTTCATATGTCTATATCAATTCGGGCATTTAAGAAGACAAAGAGAAAATATAAAAGTGTTTTGGAATCACAATTCAAAAGACAAGAAAAAATAAAACAACATATAACCTCTTGAACCTATTGCTTATTTTTTGTTTTGTAGAGTTTTGACCCCCCCTCCCCCAACACCTGTGTACTAAATTAGGCTAACCAAAAAACGTGTTCTTTGGACTTTTGGGCCAAAACAGCACCAAGAATATTCATGAAACTTGCTCAAATCCTTTGATGATTTATATGTAAAGTGAATTGCTAAGAAAGAGATAGAAAAAATGTTATGAAGAAATGAAAAATTTGTTCCCACACAACTCAAAAAGTATCCATTTTACCTTTGATCAAACGCTTTCCTGGAGAAACCATGTATCCAATATATCCCACCATACCTTTTCAACTTTAAAACATGTAAATAAACTCCACCACCTATTTCCATTTAAACCCGTAGGCTCCTAGTCACTTCTCTAATATTTCCCCACTTTGACTATTGCTGTACGGTAATTGAGGGCGTCTCTGGGGATCTCAAGGCGAAATTAAAACGTTTGATAAATTATTGTGTACGATTCATCTTCGGGATCCCAAGGGACACCTCTGTTTCCAGTTTTTATGCAGAGTTGAAGTAGCTTTGTCCTTCCTACCATTGTAAGTATTTCCTGGATTTCTTCATCTTCCAAGTCATCCAATCCCGCCATCCTTCATAAATCTCCGAACTCTTTCAATTCAAATCCTCTATTCCTTCCCACATTACCTGTTCCCAGTCTTCAGATTTATACACAAGGGCCAACCGAACCGCTGCTTTCAATAAATCGTTCATTATTTGATCCTCATCCCTATGGAACTGCATCCCTTCAAACTTCGGTCGTTCCAATACCCTCCCTACCTTTAAATCCTTCCAGTTCAATTATTTCTTATCCATTCAGACCCCATAAAATTGTAAATCAATATAATTGTAAATATGTATATAAACTATTATATCATTCTTAATTATTTTTACATCATTTTCTTTTTTTTTTATTTATTTTTTTTTTTTATTGTCCAACTGATTAAAATGAGAAAGTAACTTATAATTATTTTCTGTAATGACTATTTATATTTTTTTGTTTAAGTATCTCTGAGGCTCCTCAGCCCTCATCTGTCGATTTCTCTGTATTATTCTAAAGGGGCTCTTCCCAGAATAAATAAAGTATTATTATTATTATTAAGTAATGAAAATTTATATTTCCTATAAAACAAAAAAAAATGTTTGTATTGAACCTAGCATCTAATGCAGTAAGGAATGTCGAGTTAGTGCACCAGATATTTAATAATTGAACTGTTTTAATTGGCCTAGAAAAATATTATGACCAAGACCGTTTTGCATTTCAAGATACGTAGAATCCAAAAATCTAATTTAAAAAAACAGTCCATGGCTTTTCAAAGAAACTATTAGGTTGATTGTTTTGTGTTTAGCACCAAAGTCACTGATTACGTCACAAGGATCCTCGAAAATCATCAGTACAATCAGACAATTTTTGAATTTTTTTTAGGCTGGACTGATTTTGAAATGCTTCTATCTATTATTCATTAATTCCTGATGTAATAAATTATTGATTCATACAATAATGATTTGATAATTTAATAATCTATATATATATAAAAAAGGGAATGCTCGAATCTTTGTCCACAATAAACTTTTTATTAGTGGACCAATTTTCATGCAGTTTTTTCAAAATGTTCCATTTCGTCATGCAAAGGTTTAAAGATGAAGAAATCCCTGGATTCTCCAGTAAAAAGAAAAGTTATGAACCAAATTATGCGTAAGGCTCATGGTAAAGTAGATCAATAATTTTGTTTTTGCAAACAGCAAATCATAATTTTTTTTAAGGTTGTACCAAATACCATTTTTCAAAGAAAATAAAAATCATAAATTTTTCACCTTGATTTATTGGGGAGGATTTTTTTTCCTCCGGTGACTATTTTTCATACAATCATTTATAACTCCTCTGCATTTATCTGATTTATATATTAATTGACTAAAGTTATATTTGATACCATTATAAGAGCAAAACAAGGGTTTCAAAAAGGAGATAAAAATTAACACATTTTATTTTATATCTCCGGTTCTAATTTGTTTAATTAGAAACGGTTTGTGCCCTTTGGTGCAGTTTATAGAGTCCTAAACCACTGCCAAGTTTGTGTAGATCAGTCGAGTAGTATTGAAGTTATTTCCATTTTTAGATTTTTAAAAAGGAATCAAAGGCCAGGTGAAAATTTTCGACTATAAACTTTTATTTTCCAATTTTTTTGAAAATTCGTAATTAAATGTTTCTCGAGGTTCTAAAAATGAATATCAACTTTTTGTTGATGCGAAAATGTTCTCTCTCACCATGGAAAGGTTTAAAGGTAAGGATCCCAACAATCAAGTATTTTAAAATGTTTTATTTTAACTAAACACAACAATTTATAAGAAACTATCAATTGTGTTCATTAAATCTATATAGATCCTCAAATATAGCAATAGCGAAGCATTTCTGGGTCAGCTAGTCTATATATATAAAAGGGAATGGTCAAATTTTTATCTACAATAAACTTTTGAATTAGAGGACTGATTTACGTGCTGTTTTTTTAAAATGTTTCTTTTCCCCATGGGAAGGTTTAGAGATGGTGAAATCCCCTAATTCTTGAGTAAAAAAAAATGTATGAACAAAATTAAGCGTCTTTTGTTTATAACATAAAAAGTATAAGGTTTTTACACTGTTATTGTACACCAATCAATTCGTCTCTTTCTGAAGAATAAGAAAAAAGTATTAATAATTCTATTAAGCTCTATTATAATTACAAAAAATTATGAAAACCTAATGTGGCTCGGGTAAAGTAGGTAAGCAAATTTTTTTAAAGAAAAAAGCAAATCATATTCGTTTTTAGGGTCGTCTCAAACTTCCAAATACCACTCATTCTTCAAGGAAATTGAAAATTAGAAACTTTTCACCTCAATTTTGATTTTTTTTTGCTTCCAGTCATGATGATTTTCATATAATCGTTCGTTACTCCTCTGCATTTTATCCTATTCCTAGGTTCATAGAACCGTTGGAAAGCTGAATATCTGCTCTTTCAGCTTACATCAACTAAACTTAGATTTAATGCCCTCATAGGGGCGAAATATGGGTTTCAACTAGGGAAAATAATGCAAACATTTTATTTTATATCCCCGGTTCAAATTTGTTTAATTAGATTCAGTTTGCACTTTTTGACGCAGTTTATAGATCCCTAAACCACTGCCAGGTTTGGAGTAGATTGGTTGAGTCATGTTGAAGCTATTTCTATTTTTACATTATTTAAAAGAAATTGAAGGCATTGATAGCCAGCGTTTCATTTTTCTTCCTTACTGCATGTATTGGTTTAATTTATCTTTCTAAATCATTATAATAAAGTAATTGTTTAATTTTAACTAATACAATAATTTATAACAAACTATCAATTGTGTTCATTAAACCCATGTACATCCTCAAATATAGCGATAGCGAAACATTGGTGGTTCAGCTAGTGAGTAATAATTTGCTACATTTTTTTTTAAAAGAACAAATTAATAGTTAATATATCAAAAATTAACTAAAACAATTTAGTTTACCCTCATTGCATCCTCATCAGTGGTGTCATCTCCAACATAAATGACATTGAGACGATCTGACCAGTTAAGACCAAAAGCTGTGCGAAGAATGTATATACATGCTCTTCCTTTATTCCAATTTATGGGTGGTTTCGCTTCAAGAGCCTTATGAGCATGAGATGCTATAAAGCCAGCCGATTCTATCAATGTTCTAGCTTTTGAAACAATTTCTGCCCTCCATTCAAAAGGTGTCTCTCGATAATGTAATGTAAGAGTGAGTCCTTTATTTTCCACCCAGGCACCTTCTTTAACTACCTATAAATAAAAATTAGTTAACAGGTAAAAATCTTCTTAAAAAAGGTTTTCTCTATCATTATTCATTCTATTTCTTAAATAAAGTGTCCCAAACACAAAAATTACTTTTTTTAAATGCTGAAGTGAAGAAAACTTCCAATTAGAATATATTACTATTCTATATTTTGTACTTGTACAACATTTTGAAACTTACCCCATACAATTTTAGGATAAAATAGTACACGAGTATGGGGTAAATCCTGAAATGTACAAGTACAAAATATAGAATAGTAATATATTCTAATTTTACTTCTAAAACTTTACCTGTTCTTGAAGATCTTTGACAAGCTGTGAAGCTTTTTCTTGATATTCTAAAGGCATTGGAAACATAAAATGACTACCGTCTGATTGAATTATTTCCATACCATGATTTCCAGCATATGTTATGTTCTTAATTCCAACCTAAATAATCAAAATGTTATAGTATGGAATGTCAACAAGGAAATGTATGAAAATAAAAGTAAATAGTAAATATAAAATAAAATAAAATAAATTCTAATGAATATAACAAAGTACGATTTATTGTTATGCAGTGGATATTAATAATTCTTATTTCCACTTGAGTTCACAAAGAATAACTTGTGCTGAATTGAAAAATTGTAGAAATAATCTGGTGGTTTCCCACAGAGCTCAGCTTGGTCTAAATAATGATTTCAACTGGTGCAATTTGTGATAAATTGAAAAGCCAAGTTTGATTGAACACAATAGTTTGTATGAAGTGGTAGTTGATATATTAAGACATCTGTTATGACCAGAGGAGGTAATGTGAAATTCCTCATATGCAAGTAAATAGAGAAGATAAGAAATATTCTCAAGAGACAAGAAATAAGACAGGATGTTTCTGTATTTTCAGTATTTAACTACATATGCTTAATTTAAATTATTGTTTTCATGCGTGAACACATTTTAATCCTTATTTATTCTGTATCATTTTAATCAACCTATTTTATTATTTTCTCAATATTATCATTTGTATATTGTTTTTTTCATATGTATATTATAGCTCTGAAGATAGCATATAAAGTTTAGTCTTGGCTTGTATAACAAAAGAACAAAAAAAAAACTAATTTATTATAATCCTATATAAACTTTTACAATAGTAATCTGGTTTTCTAGAAGATTGCTGATTGACCGTGTGTATTGATTGTATTCCATTATTTTAACTTTATTTCTTCTGTTTTCTATCTGTGTACATTTATAGTTTTTTTTTAATATATAATTTCTTCCCCCCTCCCTCCATTATGTATATTATCATTTATGGTTTACTTAATTTTAATATTTTCTTTAATTTTATACACTGTTTACTTTAAAATTGTTTTCAAATGTAACGTACTTAACTGCCTATCCCCACTCCTCCCAATACAAACAGTTCACTCTGACTTTGACTTCTGTCAAAACATGTTTTTCTATCCATGTATTTTTTTTTTTAATTTATTTATTTATATTTTTTTAAATATTTCTTCTTCCCCTCTATTATGTATATTATAAATATGATCATCAATACAATTATCCATGATGCATAATAACCATGCATGCATAATCAATCCGTAATCAAACATATACAAATTACTCATACATGGTATAATCAGAAAAAAAGAGATACAATAATAAGAAATAATAAACAATTTTTTTTCCCCCTACAGTTTTTATTATAA
>NW_027108624.1:633524-640606 GCF_000696795.3 Halyomorpha halys
TTCCTTTTCATCTCTTAATTTGTACTTTCTTTAATATTTCTTCTCTTTATCTGTTGCTATTACCGTTTTCATTTATTATTTATAACCTTTAATTTTTCTTACTTAATTTTTACATTTAATTGTATTCCCTTGTTATTTTCCATTTATTTTTTTTTTGGTACTTATGTTAAGTTTTTGTATCTTTTTTAGCCCTGATGAAGCCCTGTAACATGCGGCGAAACGTTGGCTCAAATAAAAATATTACACCAATTTACTATTTGAGTTTAATTTGACCGCACCCGGACCAAATTCCCGGTTCTTCTTCCTTGGTAACCTTGTTTTCTGTCCTCCTTATCATAATCTGTGAATGAATTAGCGTGATGATAATAATAAAGATCCATTAGCAGTTGATATGACTGAGAATATTGTAAGTCAAATCAAAGCATTGTACTATCAACATCAAATTTATCATAAATATAATGTTACTACAAAGAAAACTGTATTGATTGTTTACCTTCTCCATAACACTTTTCACATGTCGACCAGAAACAATAGAAATCTGAATACGAGGATTCTGGGATAACCGCAAAAGAATTTCCTTTGTTTCTGCCGGTAATTCTGCCAATTCTGGTCTTTGTACTAGTGGAGCTAATGTTCCATCAAAGTCTAAGAGCAGAGCAAGTTGTTTTTTCCCCTGCAGAATCCTTCAATACAAAAATGTATTAAAATCTTATTTATCATGATATTACTGGTATATATCACATAAATGGAGCATTCTTTTAGAAATCAGGGACTCTTACCCATATGTAAAATTATATAACAATTAAAAAAACTTTATATATAAGAAGATAGTCAGGGTTGCGGTCAAAAGAGAAACAAAAATAGTTTACAACTATTTGGAAAATAAATAGTTGTAAACTATTTTTGTTTCTCTTTTGACCGCAACCCTGACTATCTTCTTATATATAAAGTTTTTTTAATTGTTATATAATTTTATTATCGATTTTTACGGTCTACTATATATACATTTATACTAAAAAAACTTTAGATTGATCCTAAAATTAGGTTGAACCTGATTTTGGACTTAGGCTCAGGTTAGGCAAAGAATACTCCATATATATCACAATTCAAAGAATAGCTCACATTAAATACCACAATGATTTGAGCAGAGGATTCATGAAAAGAAGCTAAGCCATCACATGTACAAACAATTTTTTTAAGTTTCTGTTTTTAAAAACATCTTGATGATGATTCGATAAAAAATAACCTAAAAACCATCTTTATACCAAAGTCAATTATTTGTTATCCCTTATCTGGCCATTTCTAGGGTTATCCTATAAATTACCAACCTATTCTAGCCAGAGAGGGAAGGTCAAGATCAATCCGTGGATCCCCCACAAAATTAATTCAAACCCACCCAGGCCAGATTCACAACAGTGCCACTTTCCACTTCTAATCTCATATTGCTAAGGTGATACATTAACACTCTCCAACACCAGAGTCATATATTGAAACTGAAAATTGTCAAGCAATAGATTGGTCTTATGGATCACTTTTAACATTCCTGAAAAATATTTTCACAAAAATACAGTTCAGTATTTAATATAAAATAAGGGCTGAACCAGGCATCCTAGGACCTGTATCAACATGCTCAGTCAGGCTATCCTTCTTAACTAAAGGTTGTCAAAGAAATAAACCCAACTATAAACTGAAAAAAAATAAAATAAGATACATTAATGCACTTTATATAAATATTTTTTAGTAAAAAATAATCAAAGATTATAACTAGTCAACAGATAAAAAATAAGTGCTCATATGGAATTTAACTTTCTCATGTACTCCTACAAGGACAAGGATTCATTATTCTAGAGCCAACCTATTTTAAACAGAGGGAATAGGTCAAATTTTCAAGGAGCACTCAAGAACAAAATATAATAAAAACAAAATTTATTTGGAATGTAACTTTCTTATGAACTCCAACTAGAGCCATGACAGGTTATCCCAAAACCAATCTATAATAGACAGAGTGAAAAGGTCGAGATTTACCTGTGGGTTGGCCATGAAATAAATTTCGAACCAGCCAGACTAGATTTGATTCAAATTTGGAATATGCTTAGCCACCATGGCCTCAACAATTAAATAAAAATTTTTTTCATCATAAGCTGACTTTGATTGATCACTAATTATAAATTGTCTGTAATAACCATCAAAGTTGACCATTTATCACTATAAAACTAATTACCTCTATAATGCACTATGACATCTATATTTAACTTTGAAAATACATACTTTTTACAATAAATGTCAAAGTCAGAAAACGATACTGGACTAAATAAAGTAGGACGTATCCTTTCACCATGAGATTCTACAATTTCGCTCATTGCTTGAAGAAAGCTTTTCATCCAGAAATGGACATCTTGTGATTGCTCCCTTTGTCTGAGATAATTAATACGCAACGTTTTTTCATCATTAGGCATTTCAAGTGCTCTGTAAAAATAGAAAAAATATTTAGAAAGAGAATTTCTATAATTATTTTTAATATTATTATTAACAGTTCGAGGCTACAACTCAGTGGTGAGCCCTGGCCACCTAATATTATATAATATATTTTTTCAAATTCATTCTTTCTTCCTGATTCTATTTACTTATTTATTTTTTTCATTTTAAACTATATACTATTTTTTTTTTATTATTATTATTTTTTTTTTAATAAACGGAATATGGTCCGGGTGAGTTCAAATAAAACTGAAATACTAATAACTATTTTAATTGAGCCAACGTTTTGCTCTACATTGCAGGGCTTTGTCAGGGCTAAAAAGATACAAACACTTAATATAAGTAAGAAAGTAAATGGAAAATTAAAAGGGTATAAAATGAAACATAAAAATTAAATAAGAAAAATAAAGGGTTATAAACAATAAATGAAAACGGAAATGATAACAGATAGAAAGAAGAAATATAAAAGAAAGTACCAACTAAGAGATGGGAAAAGGGGATAAGAATAAAATAAAAAATAAAGGAAGAAAATGAACGAGACAAAAGACGTACATGTTTTGACAGAAGTCAAAGTCAGAGTGAACTGTTTGTTTGTATTGGGAGGAGTGGGGATAGGCAGTTAAGTACGTTACATTTGAAAATAATTTTAAAGTAAACAGAGTAAAAAATTAAAGAAAATATTAAAATTAAGTAAACAATAAATGATAATATACATAATAGAGGAGAAAGAAATTATATATTAAAAAAAAACTAAAAATGAACACGGATAGAAATAAAGTTAAAATAATGGAATACAATCAATATAAATGATAAAGAAAAACAATATACCAAATGAGTGGGAATACAGAGATATATAAATTATATAATAGAAAAATTAAGAATAAAGTAATTAATATAAGTATACTTAGGCTGGTAACACATGAATATAAATTAAAAAATAAGATACATAAATATAAAAGAAAAAGGAAGGATAGTAAATATAAAAATAATTAAATTAAGTATGGGGTGAGAATTTAGAAAATAAAACCAGAATAAAAGACATGACAGGAAAGTGAGCTTCTGAAATGTAGAATGTAGAGAAAATAAGAATTATGATTGGTTTTAAAAGGTTAATAATGTGTTGGTATATCAGGGAAATGCAATCTTTATTGACTTTATAATTGACGGAATTTTGTTAAATTTATGTGAATGGACTCCGAGATGAGGCATTTTTTATGGTTGGGGACAGTAGCAAGAATTGAAGTTAAATGTATGATTGATGTTAAAAGCGCGTTCTAACAATTTAGAAGCAAATAGGTTACAGGAATTGATAAAAGTTTTGTACTGGGAAATGCGGTTCTTAAGTTGATTCTTAGTTTCACCGATATAGAAGGAATCGTAACATGGAGTAGAAAAAGGTATCCGGTAAACTACATTGGAACAGTGTAAAAAAGGAATAGGGTCTTATAATCCTTTTTTTTTAACTTTTAAATTTTTATAATAAATATTCCTGGGACTGATCACCACAATGTTTCGTGACATCATAGAAAAATAACCAACCAATCTATTATAACAGCAGACTTGCAAAGCAGGGCCGTTAAACAGTCACAAGTGATAAGTATGACTCATTAATCTATTATAGCAGCAGACTTGCAAAGCAGGGCCGTTAAACAGTCACAAGTAATAAGTATGACTCATTTATCTATATCAATCAAGAAACAGTTAGTCAAGATTCTACAGTATAGCCAAATTATTAAATATGATGTAACTATTCATTTTGACTATGTAATCTATCTAAACAATGACCAAATGTTTATCAATACTGTGACATACTATTGTTGTTCCTCACTATCATTCTCTTCAGTAATATGTGATAGTATTTTAAAAAGATAATAAACAATATGATCTTAATACTAAATAAAAACAAAGTTAATTACCTTATAAGAGTGTCAGCAATGTCATCTATTTCATATGGGTTAGCAATCAGAGCCTCTTCCATCTGTTCGGCTGCTCCGGCAAATGGTGATATGATTAATACACCAGGAGGATCTTTTATCTGACAAGAAACAAATTCTTTGGCTACAAGATTCATTCCTGAAATTAAAATTTTTATTAATATTAATATAAATAGTAAGGAAAGGGCACTGAACGAGAAAAGAGAGGGGCATAAAACTAACATTGGACCTGTCATGAAATGATGAAATATGAAAAACAACTAGGATCGAGATAGGGAGAATGTAGGACTTCACTAATTTGCAAGCCATAGTCCTTGGAATAGGTAAAAGATATAAAATAGAAGTAAAGTTTACTTTCCTGATCACATGAGGCAGAAACAAATATTATAATCAGCCACAATTTTTTTTTCTTTTATCTCAGTCAACATGACAGCTGCAGTTAATTACTTATTTATGTGATTATATGCCTCTGTGAGAACATAGTCTTTTCAGTTTGACCACAAGTCATCCGGTTCAAAATCTCATGTCTCTATTGTGGATCAAATATTCCATTCAAATATGCATTGACAATCTTCACCTATATCATAACCTTGACCTGCCTCTCTTATGTTTGCCATAAATTTCTTCTTGTACTTTCTTACAGAACTAATCTTCAGGCATTCTTACCACCTAAGACAGCTTACTATAAGGGTTACATGGCTATAACATTTCCATAAAGTTCAGAAGTAGTCAGCTGTCACCAGAGTCCATTTAACAGATTGCCACTAAGATTCTCCTCAGGATTCACCTATCAAATCCTACCAGAGCCTGTTTCTGGTAATGGTCCAGTATTCCATAGCAATTTTGGATGACAGCCTTACTAGAATATAATACATGTGAATTTTCGTATCTCAGGATGCGATCCCATTCTCCTTATTATGCTCTATATTCCATCTTAAGTCCATGGTTAAGACTAAATAGATGACATTCTTTCCAAAAGCCCGGAAACAGGATTTGAGAAATAATATCCATGGAGGACCCATCAAGAGACCTTCAATACTGATCAGAGAGAGGAGAACTTTGGAAAGTTGACCCTACATTCGATATCATTAACCATTTACTGGAGAACTCTCAGAAAACTTTTTTCCTACTCCTTGGGTCTTCCTCTCTCGGACTCAACCACAGGCTATCAGCGTAACTAGTAATTGAGGCTTCAAAGGCACTCTATATTCGAACCATCAAGATCACCCTGCTTCTCAAATAATTCAAGTGAGGTGTAATGTCCATTTTTCTGATTCTGAACCTAAGGATAGCAGATAACATCATTTGGAATAATTCTTGTACCTTACCCCTATTATAGGGAGAGCACAAGCAGTCATGCCTCTCAGGAGGATAGTCTGAGTCTTGTCAGTTGATTGGTTAAAATCCAAGTGTAATGACAAAGGAAGAGTTATTTGACCAATAAAAACGTGTACCAAATTCAGTGAACCTATCTTGAGTTGTTTTGAAGTTGTGATGACAACTATCCCTTAATGAAGGGGAACAGATGTATAATTAAGGAATTGTTAGTAGGCCTCAAAGAATTAAAGATTTTTTGGTGAAATTAATCTTCCTTTACCTTAGATTGTTGAGAAATTAATATAAGATAGATGAACAAACATTTGATTATTATAGGAAATTAAATTAACAAACTATATATATATGTATATATAGTTGACCGTAAAGATTTAAATGTAAGTAGATGCTCAGGGTTGCGGTCAAAAAAAGAATTACAAATAGTTTAAAACTATTTTAATGTCCGACGTTTCGCTCCACTTTGCAGTCTTTGCTGTTCAACCTTTAGCTTTAAACAGCCCTGATGAAGCCCTACAAAGTGGGGCAAACATCGGATATTAAAATAGTTTTAAACTATTTGTTCTTCTTTTTTTGACCACAACCCTGACATCTACTTATATTTAAATTAACAAACACTCACCATCCCTTAAAGGAGTAATTAATGCAACATCACTGTCTCTATAATACCCTGCGAGTTCTTCTTGCCTTACAGTGCCAAAAATATATCTAATTGGAGACCATTTAGGAGTAGAAAATTTTCCATTAATGTTACCCACAAGTTTATCCATTGATTCTTTAAGATCCTGGTATTCTTTTACATCTTGTCTAGATGGAACAGCTATTTGCAATACTGTTACCTAAAAAAAGGAATAAATAATAAGACAATTAAAAATCAAATTTAACACAAAACCAAATTTAAAACATTGAATGATTACAAAAAAATCACTTCCAAAAACATATTTTTAATGATTCTAGAAAATTTACATTTTTTTTACTATTAGATGCAATAGTAATAAATTCTACTGAAATTAAACAACTATATTATTATTATGTTGAGAGCTAATATTCGATCAATGATAATCTAAGACAATTTTAATTCATACTTTTCCAATGAGATCAGGTTTCTTCTCAAACAATCTTTCAATTCCCAACAAACGATTCTGTATTCCTTTTGTATAATCAAGCCTGTCGACTCCAAGGATAAGCTTCATATCAGGTTCCTTTATTACACTTGGTGCAGTTCGGGCAAGTTCTTGAAACCTGAAATATTGAAAATAAAATTAAAAAATAATAATTTTAGAGTTATAAGAAAGAAATGAGCATAAGTACAGGCAAATATCACTGATCATAAATAAAAAT
>NW_027108624.1:641822-646514 GCF_000696795.3 Halyomorpha halys
CCAGATTTTTCCCTAATAAAGGAACCACTTAAAGAGGCTGAGTAGACCCCAGCATGCTCTCCAAACCCACATGGTTGACCAACGGCTAGTGTAACATAATAAATATTTATCTGCTACAGCCAGATTATTCGAAACCTGGGTCCTTGGAGTTAGCAACACAGTGCCTTCCCCACTGAGGCATGCCACTCCCCTAATTGAAAATAAACTTAATAAAACCATAAAATTGTTTATAGAAGTTAAAATATTTTGCTATGTAGATGTTATATATTATACTGTATTCTTATAATTAGACAAGTTCACTCCATATTCCTGACCAATTTATTAGCTTCATTATTATTAATTTATAGTTGTAAATTACCATTCTTATTCTTTACTAAGTTTTTTCATTCATTCTTTTACTTTATTTTATTTTTATTTTAGTATTTTGTATTTAGTTGTATTATATAAATTATTTATTTAATTATAAGTATAAGTATTATATAATTCTAGTTTTAAATTGTTGCAGTCCCCACAATGCCCTAGTAATTAAAAGTGCAACAAACACAAACTTTATTTTATGTTTATCATTTTTGTATGTTATTTGGAAACTGACCAATAGATATTGCCATCTATTGATGGCAATTCAGGTCCGACCACATTGGATATACTTACTGAATAAATAAAATTTAAAAAATAATACATTGGGATTGTATAATACATTGGCAATCCTAAACATTCATACAGTCCATTAGAGTAAGAGAAAAAATTCACCAAGGTCATCCCTTTTTTGAATCAATATTTTTTTTCAGATGTTAACGTCCAACCAAAACCCCTCTGATAATATTTTTTTTTTACTTAGCAAGACAATAGTTATTTCAAACCAGCAAACTGCATAGTTCTTATTTATCAGTAAATTCACTTCCAATAGCTACATCTCCCTCCTGTACTTTTCTTTAATTTATAGTTTCTACAATTTGAGAACATTCTAGTTCTATAGCTTGTTCAATTTTTATATTCCAGATTGTCCATTATATAATTTCTAACATTTTTCCCACATTTTTCAGAGGACTTCATTCAAGAAAATAGTGAAAAAAGTTTCCCAAAACATGAGAACAAATTATATTTTTAAAAAATAAATAAAAAGTCAATTAAAAAAAATGGCTTTGTTTTATTTTTTTTTTCATCTAAAGGAAGTGTTCATACATCATAGAGAAATCTAGAATTTGATCTTTTCAATTTATTTTTCAAAAATAAATAACTATTTTATCTTTTAATATATTCTGCAATATCTTACATCACCTTGAATACTTCCGAATGATTGTAAGAAAATTTTAATAAACATTTAATAATAAAAGAAACAATCAGAATGTTTTAAAAGCAAAATCACTTTACCTTTCATATGGAACTCCAATAGGAAGTATACAAACTTTAATAGTACGAGCTCCATGTTCTACCAATAAATTTTCAGTATCGACTCGGCACTTCAACCCACGCCGACAACATTCAATAAAGTTAATACAGTAATCTCTTGTATGAAATCCGAGCATATCATTACCTGATATAATAATAATAGTATAAATTTAAAGTCTTAAACAAAAACGGAATATAGAAACTAGTCACTGCTTATTAATATATAAACAAAAAATAAAGTGAAAATTATAAAATAAACATTACCTAACAATCCCTGTAGTAAGTCGTCCACCCAAGGAAAGATGCGAAGAATATCCCAAGGAGGAAAGGGAATGTGAAGAAAAAAAGCTAATTTGAAATTATACTTTTTTAACTCAGCTGCCTATAAAGAAAAAAAACAGACTAAATAAAAGTGATATTTAAAATAATGAACGCTACATTCTCTTTGCTATCCCACCCTCCTTAGGAGCAGACTAAATAAATGTGATATTTAAATAACTAATGCTATATATTGATCTCTTTGCTATATATTGATCCCACCCTCCTTAGAAGTAGGAATTTCCTATCTTTTGGCATAATGGGATATGGTAATAGTATAGCAAACAGTTCTTGATTTCTATAGTGTTCCTAGATGGCTGATCTAACCATATTATTTTTTGGCTACATTAAGTAGTCCTAAATTAGTGATATAGAAAAAAATACTATGGACAGAGATGCAGAACCAAGAAGCATAAGTTAATTTTTTTTTTTTCGTTACCAAAGGTATGGAAGCTTTGCACTCATGTAGGAACATATGATTCAGTAACATTATGTAAATTATGTGGCAACACATTAAAGTCTGGAAATATGATTTGATTTGATTTTTTATCTCTTTATATATTAACATAATTAATGAAATATAATCCAAGTATTAATCAAGCCTACATTGTTCTTTTAAATGGAAAGAAATAGTAATATTAATAAGGTAAACAAAGGCACGAAAGATACACACCATAATTTTTTAAGTAATATTAAATTATAATTTCTATAACACTAATAAAACTACAAAAATAAAAGAGTACATCTCAAAAATAAAAGAGAAATTTGATAATATAAATAATTAAGATTAGAAATGAAACAAAAGGGTAAAGGCACTTACTAATGACACTTTAACAAAACTTTTCTTGTATTTTTCCATTAAGTCTTGTTTCAAAGTGCTATTTTTTTAGGCATATATATTTCACTTATAATTTTGGCAAAAATATTATAAAAGTTTCTATTTTTGGGTTGAAAACCGATGACAAGTTTTTTACCAATTAATGATATGAAAAAACAATTATCCAGAGGGAAAAGAACCAATGATTGAAACCATATTCAGCTTAAAAATGAGCTTGTTTCAAACATAATATATTTTATTCATTGGTACAAAATTACCATACAATAGCTGCTGGACACTTTTAAACTTACCCATACTAAGACATCAAAAATTGCTATGAGAATGAAAATTAAATACAATATTATATAAAGTAGGTATCCTTTGGTACATTTCAATCAAGATTCAGATAAAAGCAATTGCAACTATGTTCTGCTCTTCGACTACTTCCTCATTCTCAATAAGTTAGAATACATTTTTCTATTTGTTACAAGTCTTTGATAGTGCTAGCTAGCTACCTTTTCATAAAACATTTTATCAAATTTAAGTTATATGTGTAAATAATCTTATATGTCTATCCTTGAAAATAGACTAGGACCAGATGGTTAATTGAAACGTTCATAGGAGAAGAGCAAACTGGTTTTCAACAAGGACAACAAACACAGGATCACATATTCTCCCTCGGAAAAATATTTCGCAAAAATCCTATGATAGGGATAAAAATTTATGCATCATCTTCCTTTATCTTCAAGCACCATTTGAATGTCCCAAGGAACGAATTGAAAAGAACAAAGATGTTAAGAGCTAATAACATTACAAAAACCTGGTGGAAGCCATAAACTCCATATAACAAAACTCAAAAGGAATTGTCAGGTTAAATGGACAGGAATCTAGGTATTTTAACATAGATAGGGGGAAAGAACAAGGTGACAATCAAAGCCCCTTGTTATTCATATTATAAATGATTGAAATAACAATTTTATGCAGAACACATTGTTCTCATTGTGGACTCCATTGAGATTTGCAGCAGACAATAGTGGAATAGTATGAAGATCTCTGCAAAAAAGGTATGCTAATCAGCACTATCAAGAACAAGAACATACAGGTAGGAAGAAGTTAAGCTGTACTGTACGGAGAAGAAATAGAGGGAGCATCGGATTTTGTCTATATTTATGGAACAGTTAGGGAAAGTGGGCTTCAAGAGCCTACACAGGAAAAATAAGGCAAACTCTGTGAATGAGAAGATTGAGGTTCCTCAAAAGAATCGTGTCGAGAACAAGAAGGGACTGCATCCATAAGAAGAGAATCAGCGAAGAACTAGAAGTCCTATCAATGAAGGAGGTCATAGAGGTTCGCCACTGAAGTGGTTCGGCCATGTTGTCAAGATGAAGGATTTACCGAGACCCACTAAAGACTATGTACTACACCCATGATGGTAGAAGATCTTGGGACAAATCAAGGAGATCGTACCTAGAATAGATCAACATTCATACATGAGAAGAGGTAAAAACCTCTGCCAAGCCAGGAACATAGCAAGAGACTGAACAGTAGCAGTCCTGGCTGGATGCTCCCTATGCTAATAAGGGATACATCTTCATATCTCATAGTTCAAAGGAGAATGGGCCTGAGAGGATGGACCTTTATTTGGTAGCAGTCCCATGGAATGAAAATAATCCTCTCATCATGGTTAGAAAAGGTTGATTACCTCTAGATAACCTCCCAATATGTCAGATATGATAAGGCAGGGGGTAATAAAAAAAAAGTTCACAGAAGCATACGATATATCTCAACTTAGACCCGAAATAACCTTAAATATAAAAAATAGATAGAAATAAAGGTTCAACTACACCAACACCAACAACTACAACAACAACTTTACTGCCCAAGAGAAACAAGAAGACCAACATTGTGAAAAACTATCCAGATGTCTCCATCAAGACAACACTTTGGTTCAATCTGTCGAGAGTTTTATCTTAAAATACTTTAACAATCTTGTGGCATTCGCAAAGAAACCCTGATTGCAGTGTGTATCATAACACAGATATAGTGAGGATTGTCGTTTTTTTGTTCCAATTAAAACAATTATGTGAGGGTCAGCAATAGATAGCAAACTGTAAGAATTTTGCAAGACATTTCCAATGATTAAAATATATATATACATACATATTAAA
>NW_027108624.1:646629-648100 GCF_000696795.3 Halyomorpha halys
ATATTAAAATTCTTAAATTAAACATATTAAAGTACATTCTCATGCAGAATTAATGTATTGAGGAAAAAGGAAAACAAAGCTTTTACGTTGCTGAGAATAAACTAACTATGCTCTTAAGGGGCCCATGCATGATACACAACTAGGTTGTGTAGATATTGAATAGTATGAGGGCAGCTTGTGTAACTAAATCGCAAGATATACAACCACGTTTTCCGAAATCAAACCACTTTGATATTTCAGGGCAGGGTTCAGTATTGTAGACCTGTTGAGGCATGTATGGATGTTTAGTCTAACCTGTTCTCAGCGCCATCAGCAATTTCTATTGGATTATAACCCAATATAAAGAAATTTTCTCCAGTATCACTAACAAACAAGAAAAAAATCTTAAATTTAGTAGGTAATAAATTTTCAACTTTATTTAATATTTTTTCATTATTTTTTACTTTAATCCTGGACATTTGAGGGTTCATTTTACCATCTTCAGCTTCCTGATACAATTCACTCCATTTAGTCAATTAATTAAAATAATTTTCATGTAATACATTTATGTGGCAAGGAGTTAATTTTTCCTCTATATCTTGCCTAATTTGACAGCCTACAGCCAGTGATGAAGCTCGAAACGTCAAGGATTGAAATATGATTTTATTATATTTTTTATCTTGTTAAATATTACAATAATTAATTAGATATAATCAATAATTAATCAAAGTATCAATCAACTGTTCTTTTAACAAACTTGTAAAAATTAGTATGAGAATAATGATGGAAATGAAAAATTTGCCAACTATTTAAAAGAAAATTAAGAGAACTCCCAACTCGAAAAAGCTATGCTTTATAGATAAATAAAAAGAATGTTGAATATTTTCTTTAAAACAATTTTGTCCAGTGCTGGTAGGCTTTGTCTCAAACTATCTAGGTTAAGCAACCATGTAGTACACCATGCATGGGCCCCTTGAGACATCAAATAAATCAATTAATGTTAAGGTTAGGTCCAATAAATGTTAAAATTAGGTTTATAAATGTTATATAAGAAAAAAAGGAAGGGACGGACAGTCAATATGGGAAGTTCGTCAAACTCTATCCCAGAGATTGTCTTTTTGAGAGCTACCTCCCGGATGGTATTTGCTGCTAACATAAGGTGATAATCATGAAGCCAGATCAATGAACTTCCTTGATTTTCTTTGTCTGCCTTTGATATTTTATGTAGCGATGATATAACTTTTTCAGCAAATAAGATATTCGCTTTTCGAAATGCCTGTAATATAAAAACCATATGTTAGACAAACAACTTTCAAAATTAATCAAAACTAATATTCTGAATGAAAATCATTAATTACTCTATTTAGAAAAAAACAAAAACATATAACATCTTCTCATCATTTAACAAAATTAGAATTCTATATGATCCTGTTTTATAATAAATAATAAATTAATAAAAAAAAATTATAACGTAAGAAAAATAAAATTGGTT
>NW_027108624.1:648351-652628 GCF_000696795.3 Halyomorpha halys
TATTAGCATATATTTTTGGAACAAAATATACGAATCGTAATAAATAAATAAGTTACAGAGATACAAGATTAAACCAATACCTGCCAGTAATCAATATTAAAAACAGCTCTATCAGGCATCAGATGGAATAAAGGCCAAAATGTTGCATTACAGCACCCATTGTAATAGTTATCCATGAGGTTCTGGTCAATTTCTACTGGCACAATATTGTCAGACAGAAGACCAGCTGAAGGTGAAGCATCTTCTGGGCTTGACTCGGGAATTTTTGTACCACTTACGAAATTAGGGCCTGGCCAACCGACCCAAAGCCCATTTCCTTGGATAACAACTGGTCCAACAGCAGTTACAAGACCTCCAGCACTATTAAAGTTTTACATTTTAAAATATTATTCAAATACACTCCAGGATAGAAATTATTACTGAATTTGAAGATGCTAATTATAAATAAGTTTAATCTAATAGGTAACACTTCATTATTAAGAATGGAAAGAAATTGAGTTGTTGGGCCCCATAATTGAAGAAACATAGAAATAGAATATAAATATTTATGACATACATTATTTTTAACACATTTTTTCTTTGTATAATTGTACTTTGTTTAACTACAAATAAACAATTAATCACTAAAATTAATCATTTAAGGAAAAACCCTATGTATTCATCATCAGGTCACTATGGACATTATTACCAAATAGATGAGTTACTATAATCCTATAACCCATAAAATCGACCTATTATAAAAAATGTTTCTGAATTTTATTTAAAAAAGCAGTAAAACAATAAAGTAGTGAATTATTTCATTAGTGGAAAATTTTAATAGCTCAAAATAATAAATTTTAAGTTGTTTACAGTATGTATCAAAATACTGTGTCTTTAAATATAATTAAACTCTCTCCCTTTCTCTATCAATATACATAAATTTTAATACAACACTAAATGGAGTTAAATTATTTTGAAATATCCCATACTATAGAATTTGTAAGAGGGCATTAAAAGAAGAAATATATTTTCCCTTAATTTTAGTTTTTGTCAAGTTGGATAAAAACAAAACAATTTTTCAATTAAATGGACTCTTTATTTCCCTACTAGTTAAATTTAAATGTTTTTTGTTATTAGCAAATTTAAATTGCTTCATTTAATTTTTTCTGTGCAATGAAACATTTCTCCTATTCATTTCCCCAAACAATTTCAAGAAATAGTTGCAGAATTTTTATTTTCTTAATCCTAGAACTCATTGGTATGGTTAATTCTGGGGGAAAATTTAAGAATTGTTTTTATAACTTCTAAAGTAAAGTTTCATATCCTCGAGAGTAATATGTCAGATTTACTGGAGTTAAACAAAGTCTATCTGTGCATTTCCCATTTAATCTTTAAAAGTACTTTTTAAACTAAGGAAAAAAAATAAAACAATATTACATTTAAGAGTATATCAGTTTAATGAAGGATATGGGCAATTTTAGTAAAATTTGTTAAACTGGAGGAGTAATATAAAAATTTGAGCATTTCTAACATCATTAAAAATAAAAAGGCTAAAATGGAATAAACATCATTCAGAAAATAACAAAGCTGTTTAACAGGAAATTATTTTAAAGAAAAAGAGTACACTTTGACTAATTTTGTGGAAGTAAAATGTTAACAGTATGGTAAGGTACCTAATAAAATATTTTTAAATAGTTGATATATCTCCAGGACAATTATTTCACCCATAAAAAACCTTTTTCACTATTACTAAAAGTAATTCATATGTATGGTCAGTTCAAACTAATGTATCAAAATGCAGAAGTATGACATTACCTTGGTACTCTCTCTAATACACCAGAACTATTCTGCTTAAGTACAAAAGGCAGTCGGTTTGAAACAACAATAAGTTTTGGCGAATACATTTTAGATTTAGAGGATGCCCTGAAAAAATAGAAATAAAAGTACAGACTAGATTTAATAAAGAAATTATTTGAAAAAAAAAATTAAAAAGGATTAACAGTAACTATTATTAAAAATTAATTACAGCACAATAGGATATGCTGTTTTTAATGAAGGTATTCTAAATTGGTTTAATTTTCATTAGATAGAAGAGTTAAGAAATGAGAAAACTCTCAGTAGTCAATGACACAGAGAAGGAAAATAAATAGCATTACCTAGAGCTAGTTCTTCAAAAAACAATTATTGATTATTATTGACAATTACAACAAAATGCTATTGTGTATAACAAAGAGCATACAACTGACATAGCAAGGTCACCATTCACTACACCAAACAAGAAAAAAAAAACCAATAGCCTATGAACATAAAAAGATCCGATTAGAAGTCGTTAAATTTTGAATACATGGATTTCAGTGATAATAACTGATAAGATGTTAAAGGGCACACTATTAGATAAGAAGGTTATAATCTTGCTAACATATTTTTCTTATTTATATTTTGCAGTAAAGAAACTATGAATGAGGAATTTAAAGAAGAAAATGAACGTCCATAATTAAAGGAAGAAAACAAAACACAAGAATTGCTTTAATTTTATTCTAAATACATTATTCATCTTTCCATGACAACAATGGTTGGATTACCTTCCTTCACACTGCCAGCTTTGACGTCCACTATCACAAAGCACAATGAAATTATTCGTTAGAAATAAACTTTTTTTTCTTAAAATAGATGTCCAACAAAGTTGTAATTTTAGATAAGACTTTAACCTATGAATCCATTTTAATTACAACAACAAAATGATGTGAAATATGCTATTCATTGTAATCTGTGAATTCATTTGGAAAATAAACTCAAGCAATTTTTCAATTTCAACCAATCAATTTAAGTGACTGATCTATCAGTGACAATAATGTGTGGATTAAAGCTTGGCCTTCACTAGTGATTTCTACTCGCAGTTTCAGCTAGAAAAATAGAACGCGTTGTTTAGAATAGATGTAAACACTCTTGCAGATGAAAAATAGTAGCATTTAAAAAGTCTCAACATGAACAATTTATTCTTACTGATTGAAATATCCAAATAGGAAAAAGGTGCAACAACTTCCGATTGTTTCAGATAGTCGCATAACAAAAGTCGGCTTTTCCCGGTATTGTAATTTTAGTTCTTAAAAAATGGCTGATAATGAAACTACCGCACCTGATAAACATATATCAGCAGCGATTAATACTAAATTAGTAGTTCATGAAAGGGAGATGTTATATATAGCACACGGTCAATCAACGATCTTCCAGTAAATTAATTGGTGTCCCTCTGATATAATAACACTTCTAGCAGGACAAATGGTGAAATAACTTACAAAAATGCTCTTTTAATAATCTTTGATTTACATAAAAAACTATATGTTTTTTATTTCTCGCTCGAAGCCAAAATAGCGCTATCACAAATAGTTTTAATTTGAACATTTATTTATCACAGTGTCCTATATTTATTGTGATTTTTTTGTTGCCTATCTCAGAAATCACTAGTGGAGGCCAAGTCTAAAGATTAAGATTCAGGCATTATCACCAACAAAAACCAAATATTTCATGTTTTTTTTTTTTTTTAAATAACGATATTAATATCTCCATGCTATTGTAAAGAATCATTGAGGTTTGATTGAAGACGGAAAGTGTTGTGTAAGCACACTGCTTTACAACACCCATAAATACTTACGGTAAGCCCCCGCATGCTAGCAAACAACGAGTAGTCTCTAATACCGTCCTGTCAGCTCGCTCTACAACGCTATTTCTTCCTAGTGTATAGTAAACTGTATTTTCATGCCTAATGTTTTTCTGAGAAAGATAATATTTAATCCAATGATTCATAAACTTAGATCCATAATCAGATCTCAGTATTTTTAACCTACACGAGGTTTGATTTTGTAATTGTACAATGAGAGATACTAAATTTTCATATACCTGTTTTGTTATTGTATGAGTTAAAAAAAAATATCTAAGGGAGAAACCGTCAATAGTAGTGTGAGATGGCAACACTGCGTAGACAACACTGACGAGCGAGAGCGGAGCGGCGAGTTTTTTTTTTTTTTTTCTAGACGACTGTGATAATGATAGTGCGTGTGCGTATGTTTGTCCTAGTTTTGTGAAAGTTATATTAGTTGTGATTTTGACTTCTGAGTTGTGAGGGACTCTTTCTTTTATTATTGAGATTATTCTCTAACCAATAATGTAAGTGTTTAAGCTAATATAATATTGAGATCTATGGTATTGTTTATTCTTCATCTCTCTTATTTTCTCCATTAAGAAAAAGAGACTATAGCCCCTACATTTTGGTGTCAGGTGTGGGGTGAATAACTATCTAA
>NW_027108624.1:653328-667100 GCF_000696795.3 Halyomorpha halys
ATGCAAAGATTGGAAGGAAGTGAAGGACCTCTTTAAAAAAAAGTTCTCAAAGGGAAGGGACCTACTAGCGGACATGAGGACGCTATTAAAGCTGAAAAGAGAAATAGGGGAGGACTATAGCACTTATGCCAACCGGTGTGAGGAAGCGGGTATTTTGGCGTTCACAGTTGACGACTTGCCTACAGAGGAACAACGAGAAGGCGCCAGAGCGGTGATGCACAGAGTGGTATTAGGGATGTTCCAGTTGCGAACCGAGACCCCTATTCGGCGATTTTTAAATGGTCAGGATGTTAATACCCTACAAGATGCGGTGGTGATAGAGGAGCGGATGTCATCTGAGGTGGAAGTAGGAGAGCTGAAAAATATTAGACAAATTAAGACCGAAGAAGAAAACGAACCGGGTTGCTGCTGTCTCCGAAGAGGGGAAACGGCTAGTGTGGAGGCACCAGAGTCCCCAACGGTGTGTAGAGTCACTCCTAGTGGTGGCTGCCGAAATCGGAGAGTCCCGTTCGCTGAGCGTAGTGATCGAGTCCCGGCACGAAGCATTCCATATCAAGAGCAGAAGGACAGCTTTGCGGGTAAGAGGAATCCCAGAACGCCCTGCCCTAAATGTGGTGAATGGGGGCATTGGATGCGGGACTGCCAACGATGGAAAACTGATAGTTGTCGTAAGTGTGGACAGATAGGCCATCAACTGGAGCTTTGTCCCAGTATAAAATTCTTTAACTGCGGGGAGCTTGGGCACATTTGGCAACGGTGTAAAGAGAGGGGTCAGGACGAGGAAGCTTTAAACAGGAGGGGTTCCGAGTGAAGGCCTCACCCTCAGGAACCGTGACAAAGAGAGGTCTATTAGGTCTGAGAAGGTAAAATTGGGGTGGCACTCTACGATACAAGGAATTATGCTCCACTAATAATTGTTATTCGGTTCAATGGCCAATAAAGAAGCGTCTTAGTGGATACCGGGGCTGATATTACGCTTTTGAATGAACCTATTCCAAACGTTCCTATTGAATCGGCAGGGAGGAGTACCATCACAGGTGTCACCGGAGCACAGAGATCCATCGCTGGAAAACAGGTGCTTAACAATCAGAGTTGGTTCTTCCACGATTGAACATAAAGTGTGGATCACGCCTCTTGAACATGGTACGGATGGAATCCTGGGGATGGACGTGCTTAGTAGGATAGCGGCGAGCATCGATGTTGGGAACGGGACAGTTCAGACTGCCCACTGCTCTGTGCAAACATCGTATGACGAAAGGAAGGAGGGCCAGAAACGTGCCATCGCGCTGATTAAAGAAATTATTATCGTGCCGCCAAGCAGTGAGATGATCATTCCTGCTAGAATCAAAGGAGAGGTCGAGGGAATGGAAGTCCTTCTTGAGCCCGCCAACCTTCCAGGAGGAGTTGCCAGAGTAGTGGTGGCTCCTAAAAAACGAAATGTGATGGTGAAATTTGTCGGGGTTGAGGTAGAGAAGGTCTAGGTGAGAGAGTCTGAGGCAGAGTAACAGTTCTAGTTGCCGAGATGAAGCGGATGGACTAGAACTGTTAAGATAGGAGCCAGCTTACTTGTTGCCGAGATGAAGCGGACGGACTAGAGCCGGGGGGAGAAGGGAAATTACACTGGTTGCCGAGATGAAGCGGACGGACCAGTGTAACCGTTAAGGATTAGGTTACAATCTTAGTTGCCGAGATGAAGCGGACGGACTAAGATTGCTGGAGAGAAGGAGAGGAGATAGGCCATCGTCTTAGGTGTGCGTACAGTAAAACAACTTTTGCGAGCATAGATTGGCAATAACCTTCTCTATCTCAAGCAGTGTATACGCCACCTGTGCCATGACTAGACCCAGGAAAGGATGTGGATCTAAGATCAAATTGGGGAATTTAGAGTCCCTTAATTATAGGCCTAGTCCATGCGGCTGTGACCGAGAAGCGGTCGGTACATGTCTGCTTGAGATAGGTTCGCGCATTGCATTGTTATCATTTATTATTCATTGTTCAGATATTGCTAAGTATTATGTACAGAAATTATTAATATATAAAAATGACAACGTGTTCTTTACAAAATGAAGTAATAAGTAAATTTGAGAGCTTCGGTGAGGCTCGAGGTGGAGCGCTCTGTTGAGTTGTGGTCCAACCACTTGCTCCCTCTCGCTACAAATTAATTAATGTGTCCCAAAGCGAGGTGAGGTTACCCCGAGATACCATTGTGAGTGAGGTGGAAGAAATTCACATAGAGGAGAACAAGGCTTGCATCAGGTTAATTAGGCAGGGTATTGATGAGAACTGGTATGCCCTTGTTAAAGATAAACTTATGCACGTGAGCGAGACGGACCGGACAGAGATCATGGATATTTTAATTGAGTATTGGAAGGGGTTAGCTCCGGGGGATAAAGGAAAATTAGTCGGTACCGACTATGTCCATCATAATATAGACACCGGCGATGCTCGTCCTATTGCAGTTAGACCGTACCGTGCCCCGCATAGCTCCGGCCGATTGTGAAAGAGCATATCGAGGACCTTCTCGAGAATGGGGTGATTCAGCCTTCTACTAGCCCATAGTCAGCTCCGATAATCCTCGTTAGGAAGAAGGCTGCTCCAGGAGAAGATCCTAAGTATAGATTTTGCACGGATTTTCGTGGACTAAATTCCGTTACGCGTATAGACACCTATCCGCTGCCGAACATTAATGAAACTCTGGACAGCCTAGGGAAAAGTCAATGGTTTACCACCCTTGACTTGACGAGCGGTTACCACCAATTGCCGATTCGCCCAGAGGACTGCGAAAAAACAGGGTTTAGCACTACTGACATTATGACGGACATTATGAGTACATAAGGATGGCTTTCGGGTTGGGAGGAGCACCAGCTACATTTCAGCGCTTCATGGATAGATTGCTGAGCGGACTTCTGGGTACTGAGTGTTTGGTTTACCTTGACGATATTATTATATTTGGCGAAACCTCCGAAGAACACAACCAACGCTTAAGGAAAGCTTTGAAAAAGCTACAGGCGGCAAATCTGGAGATTAACCTTAAGAAATGCGAATTTATGCAGTCAGAATTGGTCTATCTCGGTCATTTAATAACCAGAGACGGAGTGATGCCTGATCGATCCTCTGAAGGTGAAGGCCATAGAGGGGTATCCTAAACCCCAGAATGTTAAAGAAATTAGAGCATTCTTAGGCCTGTCCGGGTATTATAGGAGGTTCATTCCTAATTACGCTGAAAGGTCTAGGCCTTTGACCGAGTTGACGAAATCTACTGCAGCGTTCGAGTGAACACCGGAAAGAACCTCAGCATTTGAAGACCTCTGTACCTGCCTAAAAAGAAGCCCTGTGCTGTGTTACCCCGATTTCTCGCTCCCCTTCATATTGTCCACGGATGCTTCCGGAGTAGCTGTGGGAGCAGTACTCGCGCAGAAGGTAAATGGACGTGAAAGACCTGTAACTTATGCATCCCGCCAGTTTAACAACGCAGAAAGGAACTATTCAGCCACAGAACGACAGTTACTAGCAGTATTGTGGGCTGTGTCACAGTTTAGGTGTTACCTTTATGGTCGACGATTCACGGTAATAACCGATCATCCACCATTGCGATGGACTCTCGGACTCCAGGAGCCGAGTTCCCGGCTGATGCGCTGGCAGATCAAGTTAGCCGAGTACGATTTCGAAGTCCAATACAAACCTGGTAGGAACCATAGTAATGCAGATGCACTCAGCAGAGCTGTGCGGGTCGTGGGAAAGAATGGAAAGGCCCCAGTGAATAGAGAAGAAGTCATCCAGGAGCAGCGGTCCGACCCAGTTTGTAAAAGGTTAGCTGAAACCCAAGGGGAAGCATGCTGTTTCGACGAAGATGGGCTACAGTTTAGAGTAGATGGCGACCTATGGAGGGTGATAATACCTCATTCTCTGGTGCGCAGGGTTTTGTATTGGCTGCATGACGAGTGTGGAGGTCAATGCGGCACTCAGCGTACACTACAAAGAGCTGAGCGGAAATTTTACTGGGAGAAAATGAAAGCAGACATTGAAGAGTATGTAGGAAGATGTGAAGGTTGTGCCCGAAGGAGGGTACTTCCTAAGGTACCAATTATGCCTCCTTACCAAGCGACTCGGCCCAGAGAACTGGTAGCGATGGATGTACAGGGACCCTTCCCGAGAACGGCCAGGGGGAATAAATATCTCATAACGTGTGTGGATCACTTCACGCGTTATGCTAAGGCTATCTCAGTGAAGGACACTAAGACGGAAGAGGTCGCCAAAGTGTTTGTCGAAAATGTGGCTTAGGCATGGAGTTCCTGAGATGCTCTTGACGGACCGCGGAGCCAATTTTACCTCAGACCTGTTGAAAACAACGTGCCAGATGGCCGGAACAAAGAAAATACAGACCACTGCTTACCATCCTTCTTAGAACGGCAAAGTGGGACGTTTTCACCGGACCCTCATGGAATCTGTATCTCACTACGTGAATAGTAAAGGAAACAATTGGGACCTCTACATATCTACAGCTTTGGCGCCATACAGAAGTTCCATCCACAGAGGGACAAGATACACACCTAACTTCCTTACCTATGGAAGGGAACTAACTTTACCCTTTGAGTGTGTAACTACGTGGAAGTGTGTACACTTCCTGGAAGAGTTAACTACGCGGCTTAACGAGGCATATCTGTTCGCCCTCCGCACTAGCCGTAGACTGGAAGAGCAGAACGCCAGAAGAACCAACCAAGGAAGGAAACTCCGAGAATTGAAGGCTGGTGATCTAGTCTACATTAAAAATATCACCCCGTTAGGGAAATGCCGAAAATTCGCGATTCCATGGAATGGGCCCTTTCGAGTCATTGAGAGGTTAAGCCCTGTTAACTACAAAATTGAAAGAGCGCCAGGAAAGTACGATGTGATGCTCAAGTTTTGCCCGCTAAATGTTAGCTGCGATAATGTTGACAGCTCGACGGAAACGGAAGGGGATTTTGAGTTCGACGACGTACCGGAGGACGAGTGGCGTGATAGTCAGGAGTCCTATATGTGCTTCCAACGAGCGAGTCCAACGAAGACCAACCGTGAACCATAGGCGTTCTATACCACCCCAGAGATGTGTATCAACCGACCGAGAGGAACATCCTAGCGGAGAGGACGAAGACCCTGGTAGCGAGCCCCATACGCCGAAGGAAGAGTGTTCTGTGTTCGCGGAGCAACAGAAACGGACATTGCAGGAGACGGTGGAGGAAGACGCACCTATGGAAGTGAGCACTGAACAAGTGGATGTCCCAGTTCTACCGGAGCTGGTTCCTGTGAGGACTAGAAGTGGTCGGAATATACGGGCTCCACAGAGGTATTCTCCAGCATAGAAAAAAAAAAGGATACCCATTTTGGGCACCCTTTTTGAAAGGGGGAAGTATTGTAAGATGGCAACACTGCGTGGACAACACTGACGAGCAAGAGCGGAGCGAAGTATTTTTTATTTTTTTTTTTTGGACGACAGTGATGATGATAGTGCGAGTGCGTATGTTTGTCCTAGTTTGGTGAAAGTTATATTAGTTGTGATTTTGACTTCTGAGTTGTGAGGGACTCTTTCTTTTATTATTGAGATTATTCTCTAACCTATAATGTAAGTGTTTAAGCTAGTATAATATTGAGATCTATGGTATTGTTTATTCTTTATCTCTCTTATTTTATCCATTAAGAAAAGGAGACTATAGCCCCTACAAGTAGCATGGAATAATATTTGTTACCTAGTGCAGTTCTCATCGACCATAAATCAACATAAACCCTATTCAGAGGTTTAGCTGAGTTATCAATTATGCTGCGAAGAAATTTATTGCGAACCATTTTACCTGCAAGGCAAGGCTCATACACAGTTCACTTACATATCCCAATTACAATATTTTTCTCAGTCTAGTCTATATCATGGCCGCAAGGTAGGGCTGAAACTGCTCTAGCGGCAGCTTCTAGATGCTTTGTGCTCACATGATGTAAAAAATTTCTACTAAAAACTTTTTTTTGGAAGTTTTTAAATACTATTTGGCAGGTGGTCATTTTGTAGTAACGAAAACCAAATGCTTCTATGATATGACTATCGATTGTTCACTCCAAGGTTAACTCTATCTGTAGTATTGTGTGACATGTGTTTCTGTCTAATAAAATCAATTCACTGCTTTTTGTATTAAATTACTGTTGTATTTAACTTCAACCATTTATTATGGGGTATATTCTTAATCAGAATGCCATTTTATATACGAATTCAGAGTCTATAGAATTTTGTTCAACGTACACATATATTAGAAGAGCACAGATTCAAATCTGGCCTTAGAAGGTCGAAATGTATTTCGAAGTGGACTCATGGAAAGAATCTCCCCACTCCGACTGGAATAAGCTGGTAACCATTAGGATAACCATACTTCATACCAACGAAATGGCAGAGCAAGAGAAAAAGCGTCTCGAAAAATGGTCTGTGTGTTGTGAACAGCCAAGTTCAAAAAAGAAAAGTATGTAAAACTGAAATTATGTTTTTCAGCTAGGGAAATGTGAAAGGTATGCATTGTAAATTTTGACGTGGAAATAAATAATAAGCACTGACATAGAAACATGTCATAGTTTATTATTATTGACATAATTTAGAAAAACACTTTATGTTAACTGACATTAACAATTACATGACACTTGTATACACACTGATTCCATAGCATCATGAAAATCTTCTCGACTGTTACTATCGATAATTAATACGGATCACTACAGTATGCAAATTAAAACATAAATAGTTTTAAATACTTATTAATGGCAAAGTTTCGAACCAAATTGCATGTCTTTATCACGGTTGTAGTGATAAGTAGTATTGTACAGAATTGTCATTCTAGGCATACAGGACATTCTGTATTGATTGGTATCAACACAGCCCTGATGAAGACAATGTGGGAAACGTTGAAATGTTGACTATTAGTAAATAATTGAAACTGTTTATTAATTGGTTTTCTTGACCGATCTCCTAATTCACTTACAGTCAACCATCTGCATGCAATATAAACATCTTTAATATTCAGTTATAGAGTTATTTGAAAAACTATGAATATATTTTTGGACAAACATCGTTTTTCCATTTTTAACCATTAGAATAAATGTTTATTCCAACAGAACCTTACTTCTACTCCGTTTAAAATTTCAGCTTACAGACATTCCCATGGCAACTATCAAGGCCAACTTGCCTAAGGTTTTCATTATACGGTTCCGTTCTAATAAGCCCTAGAAGCCCTAGTCATACAGCAGAACCCCTTGCACAATAAACTGCCCCTCCAAAACAAAACTGAAGGAGATGGTAGAATGGAAGAAGGATTTCCTTTTTGATCACAGCCCTAACACTCTCCTTCAAATTATTTTATGATCAATAATCTATAGTATACATTTTTTAAATCGGGCGTTCCTGAAATTAATGCGTTTAGACAAACAAACTTTTACTTTTATAAATCAGTATGGATATTTATTGGGAATCATATGAAAAATCTTCATAAAAGAAACCTACCTTGTCTGGTCAACCAAATATTTGTGACGGGATGCATAGTGCGTAGCATTATGGTAAAAACGGCGAGTCATGCCGTATATAACAACTATAATGTAAATCCTTTAAGTTTACTAAAACATTAGAACTAATTTTAAGACCATATGTTATTAGTACTTTTGTGGCATTTGCTGTTAGCCTCCTACTATATTGTGAAAGAATTGAAATGTTCTCAGGTTTCAACTTGTTTGGTAATTTTGACTCATCAAATGGTACCAATGCTACGTGGGTTTTTGGGTACGTCGTTTTTGATTCTTTAATGATTCTCTCCAATTCCGAGTGTCACCGATGCTTGAGTTCCTGGTCGGTGAGTCTAATCTTGATACTTCGACTTGGGTGATATCAGAAGGATTGAGGGAGTTTTCAGTGACGGGAAAATTCTCCTCTTCAACCAGATTTCGGTCATTCAATCCCGCTGGAGCAAGATGCCTAAGGTTTATAGTAGACTCTTTGCCATTAGGGAATTGTACAAGGGCTTAATCAGGGTTAGATTCTAATGAAGTTACTTCTTCCTCTATATTTGTTCTGGCGGATATGATTCCTCATCTGAACATTCCCAGGAGTTGTCAGCCACTGAGGAAAAGAAACGCATGAAATGGATTTTCTCTTATGGAAGAACATATGTTCATGAGGAATGGTATTTGTAGCCGTGCAATGGTCCGGTATTTGTAGCGGATAGATTGTAACGCTTCCGGCAATACCTTCTCCCATTGTGATGCCATAAGACCTTTGGATTTTAAAGCCAATAGAATAGTTTTCTATATTATACCATTGTAGCGCTCAACTTGTCCATTGCAACATGGATTATATGGTATGGTTGCAATCCCATTCGAATGAAAAAAATCCTGAAGTTCTTTGGATAAGAAAGATGTTCCTCTATCTTATAAACTTAAATGTATGAAAGGTATCCAGAGAGGCTAAAGATCTGGATTAGGGCCTGAATAATTGTAGTGGATGTTAGGTTAGTGCAAGATATGGCAAAAGGGAACCTCGAAAATTCGTCGACTACCGTTAGTAAATATTTCTGAGACGTATTAGATAGTAATGGGCCTTTAAAATCAACTCTGAGCCTTTCAACAGATCTTCTTGCTTTAATGAGGCTGTTTTATTTGTCATATAAACGAGGTTTTATTTCTGAATATGTTCTGTAGGATGATATAACTCTGATTTCATCAGTTGTATAGGGTAGATTCTAGGTTTTCACGCAGTGAGCCATGCGTGTAAAACCAGGGTGATAAAGAGAGCTATGAAGATGAACTAACCGATGGTATTTAATGAGTTGCAAGTTCTAGAGAAAACATAAGCTTCAATATTCTCTTTACCAGGTCGATAGATGATTTCAGAGTCATAAGAAGCTAGTTCTAAACGTAATTTTGTAATGTAACAAATGTAAAAATATAAACAAACTTGTAAATTTTTAATTTTTCCGGGATGCCGAAAATCAAACATATAAGTAATGAATTTTTAATCGGTCATTAGTTGAAATTTTCGTCCCACCAGGTAATGCCTCCATTTTCGAAGTGCTTCAATTATGGCATAGGCTTCCTAATGACGCTGTTCGCTTTTAGACAGAGTTCATGAGAAGAAAGCGACAGATCGTTTATTTTGTGTCAGAACAACTGCAATTGCTACATCGGAGGCATCTGTTTCTACGCAGAATGGAATATCATCTTCAATATTTACAACGAAGGATTTAAGTATGCAGTTCCGTAGGTTGTTGAAATCTTGGATTGATTGTGCATCCATTGGGAATGTCTTACAATTTACCAGTCTATGTATCTTATCAGAAAACTTTGGAACCCATTTAGAATACTAAACAAACATCCCAACAGCTCGCTGTAAATATGCTTTGTTTTAGTGTATAGGGAAATCAATCAACGGTCTCCATTCTGTCAGGATCTGGTTTTAGTATGTTGTTCTCGATAAGGTATCCTAGAAATTTTATAAAACTTTAATTTAAATGTGATTTTTCTTTGTTAATAGTTAAGTTATATTTCTAACGAACATTTAAAAAATTTCCTAGGTTTAAGCCATGCTCGGCTTGGTCTTTCCTACATACTGTCACATCATCCAAATAAACGTTATTCCCCTTTACACCTTCTTTTGTTATGATCTCATTTATCTTCCTCTAGAACGCCGCGACTCCATTGGTTACACCAATAGGAATTCGCTTGAATTGCCAGAGTTTCCCAGCAGCCTCAAAGGCGGTATAGGGACGGTCCTCTTTTTGGATTGGGATCTGATAATAAGCGCTTTTGAGATCAATAGTGCTGTGAATATTATATATAGCCACCCTTGAGGCAATTTTCACTATAGAAGGGATAGGGTGAATGCATCAAAGAAAATGTATTTATTAATGGTTTGTGAATAGTCAATAACCATCCGTTTTCTATAAGTACCACTAACTACTAAAATCTGCGCTCTCCAAGGCGAGTTGCTTTCTTCGATTACACCATCAAAGAGTACTTTTCCTATATATACTTTTCATCTTCATCAGAATGTCGTCTGGATTTAATTGCAATTGATTTAGGATTTGGCATTAAGTGCTCAAACAACGAAGCAGGGTCCACTTTTGCACTCTCATGGCTACTACTGATTTGCAAATAGGGTTTGTTACCTCCAAATGTAATTGATAAACTCGAATGTTGCTCAAGAATATCGTGACCTAGTATAACATCAGCACAACAGTCTTTGAGTACACTCGACTTTGTGTTACAATATTCATTATCTAAGATTTGCAAATCTACTGAACATAATGTATTTATTGACATAGCTAAGGAGGACGAAGCCATGGCGACTTCTGAGGTGGTTGGGTATTGTTTTAATTCGTATTTGAAAACAAAACTGTCACTAATATAGCTTTCTGAACTCCCCGTATCGATGAAACCTTCTGTCGGAAGACCATTTATTTTCACTTTTACGATAGTTTTGGAGACTCGGTGGGGCAGCAGCTGAGATCGTAGCTAAATTTAGTTTAGGGGTCTATTTTTTATTGTAGATAAATGTTTGGCAGAAATGCAAGCAACTATCGGTCATTCCCCATAATTTTGAGGGGAGTCTCGGTTTAAAGATGAAACAACAGGGCGGTGCTTCAGTTTCTTACTACAGATTTTGCAAATGGCAATGAGAGCTGGACAAGAAGCTCGTGGATGCCGACTAAATCCACAAAAGAAGCACTTCGAATTTGTGGCAGAAGTTAATAGGTGGCAGCTGAGGATTCAACCGATTAGTCTCTCCAGAAGCCTACTCAGACGATGCAATAAATGATTGATTTGTAATATATGATTTAGAAAATGATTGAGCAGACTCTAATGACTGAACTTTAGCAAATGCCTCATCAAGACTAAGAGTAAAATTTTCTAAAACTTGTTGCCGAATATTACTTGACGCTAGTCCATTAATAAATGCATCTCTGATGTATTTGGCTCTATAAACCTCAACTGTAACAGCTTTTGAATCCACAATCAGTACTGTTGCGGCCAACATATGGTCCACAAATCGATAGTTGGAACATGTGATTTTTATTAAGTCAAAAATAAAACTACTCTCTATTGTTTTTATATTGAAAATAGACAACTTGTTAACGTCTCACTGCATACACATATCTTCTCCATTTTCTCCTAACTACGCACTCGTAGTTGCCAGCATCCTGGCCATATTCACCAGCTAAATCATCTTAGCCACGGCGGGCGGACGTACGTCCCTTTTGTCGATCTACTTCCACAAGAATATCCACTCAGAACAACCTCAACCGGGGCTCCACCAATCACCGGTGAAATAAGACTTTTTTTCTCTTTTGTTCAATTAATTTAATTTTATAGGTGTTAAGCTTTTTTCTTTTTTTCTAGTTGGTATATTTTGTGTTCCTTTTTATTATGTTAACTTATTTAAAAATAACAAAATTCGACTATTCTTTTCTTTTCATGGTTGGGCTAGTAAAGGTTCCTTTTAGAAGAACCCCTACCCTAACAAGTACTAAGAGTTGTAAGGATTGTAAAGGGCCCTCTACATGTTGGCCATCAATTGATGTAGTTCACATTTTTTCTTAAATCTGTAATTTCCAACCTTGGTCATGACCATCAACATCAAACCAGAGATCTACAACATCAAAGGCATATTTCCTTATTTTTTCCTGATTCTGTCAGATTTGACATCAATTCATAGTGGTCCAGAACATAACTGCATATTCTGCTGCATTATTGACTCCACTTGGAAGTGACCAATTGACTCCACTTTCACATGGCCACTAGGTACAGTATCCTTCCCATGCTTCAGCAGCTTTTCCTGGAATTAACATGTCCCATCAGGATCGAATTCTGTATAAGATTTCCTCGAAGAAGGTTCAAATCACAGGTACCAAAATGCTTTCCCTATTCTTGACATTCTATTCACTATCTGATAACTTAATCTCGAAGGTATCCAAGATGTGGGGTTATATCAAAATTATTCTTGAGATTTGAACCTAGATATGTACCCTTTCTCTTCCTGTATTCTGACTGATAAAATGATCTCTATTGAACCTCTCAGCATTGTTGCATGTATCTCACATTCCGCCACAATCAGCCTTCAATTTGTACACCTTTCTTCTATCTTTTTGAACTTTTTCCTCATTCCAATTAACCAATCACCATGAGGATGACAACTAGGTCCTCCATGAAAGCTGTCGCCTAGTACAAATTGTTGGAAACATTTTATTCCAGCAGACATTGTAGTATGCAGGCCCACCAAACACTATCAAAGGCAGAGGATATGTCAAATAGGATCTTCCATGTGTACTTCTCTTCCCTTTGCTCAGTATCCCTGCATGAATGCAACTGTGACTCCTAACTTTTGCCAGTCTATTAAAGTAATAGTGAACTAATAGCAACTTTTGGTTACTTGTTTAGGAACTTCGATTATGACCAAACTTTTGCAATAGCAGCCAACAACTGCTTATTCTGCACTTCATTCAGATTTCTTCATAGACCTTAAATGATGAAGCTTTGAGATAGATCCTCTGCATTCAGCTCAACCTGGACCTGGACATACAATCTACTGCTATTTTAGGTTTTGTAACTAATGATTTTCTGCTGTTTGAGATACTCTTAGTTTTGTTTTCAAATACCCCAATAATAAATTGAAAATAATATTAATTAAATAGGGTAAAATCATAGTCTATTTGATACTAGTTAGTCCATATAGGAACAAAACTAAGTTTTTATTCTCAACTTATTTCCCTTACAAATCATTAATTGCATATTCAGTCTAAATGAGATTTTGATGTTTGCCACTCAATTTGAGATTTTTGTACTATTGTTCTACTTATTTCCATCCATTATGAATCATAATATAGTGAAAACATAATTCCATATATTATGACAGAAAAGGGAACTGAAGGAAAATAGATCAAAACAACTCATTCATTATGAATAAAAGGGAAAGAGTTTTTAAATTTTTAATGTACACCACACTATACACAATCTTCAATAAATTATACAGCTTATTAACAAAATTTCTCATTGGTAACTTCGGCATAGCCCTGAAATATTATTGAACAATAATATAGCCCCCATATAAATAAATAATTATGATGAAACAGAAAATTCATTTATTTCACACACTTTTTCTTATAAGATAATTTAACATACCATGGTTATTTTTTTTTTAATTTAAAATATGTACAACTTTTACTATATTTTAATATATAAAAAATGTTAGTATATTACACATACAACTCACTGTGCAAAAATAATTACAAATTCAATACAGGAATGAATCGTCAATACTTATTACATGAATAATCGTTTGCTTGACGTTTATACCACTTAATTTTAAAAATACAACTACATTTAAGACAGAAGAAAATTTCAAACACATTCATGAAACACACTAACATTTATACTGAATACATACACATTTTTTTTTCTTCCCTTTCATTTTTTGTAATTATAATAAAATCTGATCAAAGAATTGATACAAAAATTTATTTACTTTTTTTAAAAGAAATTTCTTAAAATAAAATGAATATCTTATCATAAAAATCTAGACAACCAGGTTTTTAAACGTATATTTTGCATTTGACCAATTTATAGAGAATTGTTTTTTCTTGATACATAAAGTGGATAAAATAAATAGAATTAGTTCATATGAATGACTTTAAAGAACTTAAACCAAAAGTATAAAAAGACTTATTTTAGAATCAAAATGGATCTATTGATAAAAACTGCAAAAATATGTTTAAAACATTTTT
>NW_027108624.1:667150-716647 GCF_000696795.3 Halyomorpha halys
AATATCTTAAAGAAAGAAAAAAAGGACATCTTTGAAAATTAGAAATATTTAAAAAAAAAAAAAGTGATTACACACTTGTATTAGTATTGTCTCAATTGCATCGTGCACATGAATGTATATTTTAGGTATGATCATTCTCTTGAATTTTTCAAAAGTAATATTGTTTTTAACATTCAATGTAAGTTTGACAAATAAAAATATACATGAGGTTAAAAAACAGAACAAAGAACGAGAACAGCAATCTGATTTAATTAACAATAAATTTTAAAAATATTTTAATGAATGTTGAACAAAAATATTACTAATGACTCATTCTAATCATCAGGATGCATAATGGTATAACTTACATTTTTTCTATTGTGAATAATAAAACTAAAAGTGAATTGTTAATTATTTTATATAGGAAAGCTAATTTAATCTTATTATAGTAAAACACTAAAGCATGTTCCAAAAAAAAAAAAATTTAAATAAAATTTCAATAACATTTGTATAGTTGTCCATAGAAACGGAAAGTAAAAAAAAAACAAACATGATAATGTTTTTCCATTTCGGTATCGTAAACCAATATTACTTTTCAAAGAAAATTTAAGAACAATTGTGCATCTGAATTTCCTTATGATGAAGACCAGGCAGTACTGAGGAATTGGGAGTTTCAATGTATAAAACTGAGAGTTTAACTGTGCGATTATAAAATTACATGACTAGCTTTGAGGTATGAACTGCTATTTATAATAATAAAAAAATATTAGCTTCTTTCTGCCACAAGCTAAACTATATAGATAATTAAGGTTAACAAAAATTTAACCTTAAATTTCTAAATAAATGGGCTAGTGCTTAAACTCATCTATGTAAAAGTAGAAATAAAAATTTTAAAACAAACTAGAATTTAAATATACACAGGCATTAAAAAAAAAAAAAAAATGGAGTAACCATCTGAAATATCTACCACAGGCAAATAGTTTTAAATAAATTTTTTGTAAGAACATAATTAAGAATAAAATAATTCTGTTATAAGTAATCGTCAGATTAGTTATTTTATAAATATCACAAAGTCTTTATAATTTATATGAAAGAATGAATAGTGTTCAAGAAGAATTAAGAATTTAAACTTTACAAAAAATCAAGGTTTGTTCTCTCCTGCAAAAGAAGCATTGTTACACAGATTGAGAAATAATTTTATGTTTAGGGCTCTAACAACGTAAAAAAAATAACCAAAGCAATCACCTAATTAGTATTTTCGATTATCATTTTTGGTTTCTAAATAAAAACTGGATCATAAACAACAAGATAATTTTAGCTGATGTCTAACAATTTCTCACTTAATTTATTTATTTGTAATATTTCCATTCCAAATACCAAAACTTGTGAATTGTCAAATAAAATTTCTATGAATCATGCAACGAAAATGTTTGCATTAACAAAATTAATAAGTATATAAGACTGATATTTGTACATTTATAATAATGCAAACAATTAATAAATAAAGAAATTACTTATTCCAAAAATAATAAAATCACAGTCTATAGGTATTATAAAACGTACATTTCTTAATATCTGCAATAAATACTAACATAATTATGCGAGTAGAAGATGGTCGGGGTGCGGTCAGCAAAAATACAAAATTAAACAAAACTTATTTATTTGTGCTGATGTTTTAACCTGAAGGTCTGAAATTCAGGTTGAAACGTCGGCACAAATAAGTTTTGTTTATTCGTGATTTTTGCTGATCCTACCCCCGACCATCTTCTCTTATCAATCTACGGCCAACTATCAACACCTCATTATTACAATTATGCATCAAATAAAATTTTTATTTCTTCTGCAACAAAATATACACCTAATTTGAAAAATAAAATGTATTGTTAACCTTTAGATATTTTTCTTTGGTCCAAAAAATTTAACCGAAACAATATTCAGTTTTTTTTTTTCTACATATAAAATGTATATTTAGTCACAAAAAATTATTCTAAGGTTTGGTCATAATTTTAACCAAATTATATTTTTAATTTCTTATTACGATCAAATGGTTCGATCAAAAGTTTGACTAAAATTTGGCAGAAATAAAGTCTTACTGATAAATTTATTCAATTTCGATGATTATATCGTTCTAGTTTACAATTCGTGATTAACAAACATTCGTGTATAATACAGTAATAAATAATCAAGGGTATTGAAAATTCCTAATTAAAGTAATTTAGAAAAATATTTGGCTATGCCGTAAAAATAAAAATATACATAAATAGAAATTTAATTATCAATTATCGTTATAGTTTTTCATAATTCTATTTAACTAATACTGGACATGTATGAATCACTTATGTTTCCTAACCTCATCGTAATAATTTTGATCCAAATTTTATGCCAAATGTTAATGCCAAAATTTAAAATCATGCTATTTCACTTCACACTCATCGATTCACATATGGGGGCTATGCTATATTGGACAAAAATAGTAAATTACAAATACATATAAATTAAACTACAATTTTTGGCTTTATTATTTTGTACAATTATATCTATACAAGAACACTTATACAACATTATCATACAACAATATGACCATGTCTATTTATCAAGAAATACATTCAAAATATTCCTTATAAGACTTAATTCACTTTCTTCTTAATCACTATGACATTGCACGTTTAATGTTTATATCTGAAACAAAAATCGTGCCACTTATATCAGATAATTATATTATTTTTAAAAATTATTAAAATCCAGTCTTGTGGAATAGTTATATATGTAACTACAATTATTACTTCATTAAGTGGAAAATATATAAACTGTTTATTTCTGTGTATCAATTTTTTAAATTTTAATCTTGTATATAGTAGAACCTAGAACAATCTCTGTTCTACTAGTTAAATTTAAAATTAATGGAACCAACCAATGAAAGAGGGGCAGAAATTACTAATTTCTGATGGTGATGTTTCCAGAAATTCTACAAAACGTCATTTTTAGGATTACATTAAAAGAATATAAATAAAGAAAACAACAATTAATAATTATCAGTCAGTAATCATATAGGATATATACAAAGCATTACTTAGATACCTTTTTCAGCTTTCAGGAGAAATGGATTTTGACAAACAAAGAGTGAAAAGAAAGGGGATTTCAGGATAAAGTGATGAATCCCAATTACTATATTTAAATTCTTACAATAACTTAAACAATATTAATTTAAAAATATAAGTTGTTTCTAAACTTCAACAGTAATTTTGTGGATCAGGATGGGACAATTTGGGTCTAGTACCTTTTGATGTTGAGACCCGGTTAGGAAGTTCATACTGAATGTTTATCAGTTCCAGCATTTTAAAGCTATAAAATTTACTATTTTTGAAATAACCAATGAATAAGGCACAGACAGGTCCGTCTGTAATCTAGAGATTATTATTTTTATTTTGTCCATAGACATGGACAAAATAAAAACATTAAATTAATACTAAAAAATATTTACCTAATATCAGTCAATGCCTTTCTGAGAAGCATCTTTAAGTGAAAGCACTTGAAGGACTTGAGGCCCATCTCCTGTCGATACGACTATTTGGTGGGTCTTACTTCTGTCTACTTCGACTTCTCCAGCCATTCCCATCATTGCAGGTGTTACTACCTGTCCAAAATAAAGAGAATTTAAGAATATAAATTATTACAAAATAAAAGAAACAATAATACACAAAGCTATTTATAACAAAAACAAGATAAAAGACAAAGCAAAAATAAATCAAGAGTTTTATTTTTGATAAAAGAAATTAATTTATCAGATCTTACAAGTGCGAGTAACTAGTTTTAAGAATTGTTATAGATGAAGGTAATAGTAATAACAAAACTCCAAGACAATTACATAATTTGTCATTAATAGTTTCAATGAATTTATATCAGAAAAAAAAAAGGAAGAATATAAACACAAAAGAAAAAGTCCACTGACCTGTATTGTACCATCTCCACCAGCTTGGATATTTGCCACTACTGTTTGATACATGGATCCAGGAACTGTAATCATACCTGACACCGACACTGGATACCCTAAATAGAAAAAACAACTAATTGTTAGAAAACCTTAAAAAAAAAAAAAAAGGTATATATATATATTTGTTATACTGAGTTAAAATTTAATAAACATACACATATGGATTATAACTTACACTATACTACACTTAGAAATACGAACTTTCATCTTAAAAAACCTCAAACAAATATTCAGATAACCCTTCCGTAACTATTTGTAGCTGAAAAATCATATTCTATTAAAACAAATTTTTAATTTTCTTAAATTCAATTCAGTACTTCTCAAGGAAAGGAGAAATTTTTTTTATAAATAAAATTGAAGGTTTTACATTACAGGATACATAGAACCATTTATCGAACAAAACAGAATGAATAGCTTCGATCACCAGTTTTCATCCGTGACTACAAGGCCAATTCATTTAAGATTTGATACCTAATTCAATCAGAATGATGCTGATAATGTGACATTACTACCGACTGGTTTGAGATTTCATACAACATTTCAGCCATATAAAAAGATAGAGGAAAAAATAAAGTGTTTTTGAACCATAACACTAGAACTCAAAAAAAAAAAATTATAAATATATAATTTATTTCAAAAATTAATACTTTTACAGCCATGTACATAAATGTCAATCTTTAAAAACTACTACAGAAATAATAAACCATAGCATAACAATGCGTAACATCATTTATCTTAATTTGGGTAGAAAGAAATATAATTGGGTAAAATAATGAAGTCAAAAAATAAATTAATAACTAACCTGTTCCATCTTCGCCTTGGAGAATTATTTGCCCATCGTGGTCTTCAGTAACAGAATTCAGGTCAACGGTAACTGTTTCTGCCTCTCCACTACCATCACCATCGCCGGCATGTATCTGTATAAAAAAAAGCGTTGTTTTTATTAAAAGATACAAGTTCTGTATAAAAGAAAGCGTTGTTTTTATTAAAAGATACAAGTTCTGTATAAAAGAAAAGTATTGTTTGTATTAAAACTCCCAAACTATTTGAGGTTATTTAAACATAACTGTCTCATAATAAATAGTTTTAAGACTATTTAAGTTTTTCTTTGACCGCACTCGGACCATTATAACTATTCCTTATATTATAACATATATATAAATAATATTTTATCAATAATAAGAATAAGGATTTTACTCAACTTAGCAATACATCACAGTTTTTGAAAACCACCTTTAAACAAATTTTTGTCTCAAGGAGGGGATGAGGAATTTTTTGTGTTACATATTTAGGAACCTAATTTTGGAAAAAATAAATGTATGTTATTTTCAACATAGGTTTTTAATCAATATCTGCCATTGTATTTAATGTAAAATAATCTTCAAGGCTGGTTTATTTAATAATTTAAAAATATTTATTTGACAAAAAGCAATCTTTTTGTGGAAAATATGTGATGATAAAATTTTCCAGACTTGAGATATCAATAAAAACAGTTTTATGATTTTTTTTTTTTAAAGTAGAATAACCAAAAACATTTAGAACAAAATCGGTGATGGACCTCAGTCCATTCCCCCTTGTAAGTAAAGTTATAATGTAAACAGAATCCAATAATGTCAGATCAACAAATGCAGAGCAGAAAGATCAACAAATAATTACATTTTTTACCTAATTGCTTGGTACTTAAAACCAAGAAGCAGAATTTCATTGTATTAATTGTTAATAATTTACTTAAAAGAGAGAAATGTAGGAGTTAACAGAAATAATTTCATAATAAGTATGTCAAGAGAATGAATTTCTTTAACCATAATTTTAAGTTTGCACCCAACTAATAGTGGTACTCAAGTTTGTGAAAGTCCCAATAAAGGGTATGGAAAGAATATGGAGCCTTGTTTGCTAAGGTTAGAAAGTTCTGTTTAGAATGAATGACTGAAAAGGAATAATTTAATGGATAAGCTTTTAATATTGTTTCTTTGTTTGTAATTAGTTTTTCTAAATTGTGTAACAAGTCTAGTTTTTGCATTTCTGGTTTATAATAATATTAAAATAAAAACTTTGTTTAAAGAGTAATGCGCATTATAGTTTCTATAACACCAGACAAATAAAGTCGATCCACATCAGGTAATATCACGTAAATATTCTATTATTAGATTGGATGCAATGCAATCCACTTACTTTTCTTTACATTATATAGGTAATCAAAACATAATAAAATATATACACCAAGTAAAGTTAAAGTATCATTTAAATACATAAATAAATAAATGAGCTTGCTTACCGTAGCAACACCTTGAACATGAGCTGTTGTACCATCCGGAAGAGTTATAATTGGATTATTAGGATCAACTTGAATAATAGAAACGGTTCCATCTGGATTGGTAATAGTTTGCAATACAGCTGTCGGAACGATTTCTGAGCCAGCTGTCACCTGCAGAGACAATTAAAATAATTAAAATTGGGAAAATCTAACATTGAATATCATCTAAAAATACTTAAATTAGTCTATGATTCATAAACACGATATACAATAGAATATGATCAAATTGATAAACTGTTAACAAGTTGAGAACAGTATTCAAGAAGGAAAAAAAAATGGATTGATAACTAGAATTTTCATGACCAAGAAGATATGAAGAATAATTCATTCTACAAGTTTTGAAATAATTATTATAAATAACAATTTTCATTTAGCATTTGTTACGAAAGTTAAAAAAAAAAATTTACAAACCACTTAGGATTCAATTTAGAGTTTTCAAAAGAATGATGTAGAAACTTGAAGACTATAGACCAGTGGTTCCCAAACTCTTTTGTCCTACCGCTCCCTTTTCAAGATATTACTTAACTACTACTATATTACTTAGCGCCCCCCAGAAATTAATTTTTTTAAAATTTTATTAGCAATTAGTAGATTTATATATTTTAATGTTTCTACCTTTTTCATAAAATACATCAAAGAAACGTGTAAATTAGAAATATTGAAGTCGCTCTATTTTCAACAGCAGTAATATTGTTGACCTTGATAACTTGTAGTTATTCATTGACCCCCTGATTCGCTGCAGCGCCCATCAGGGGGCAGTGGTGCCCACTTTGGGAATATTTATTTAAGAATATTATTGTGAGTAGTTTTTGAGAATAGGAAGGTTGACAATATATATATATAGGTATAGAGAAAACAACCATTATATAGAAATATAATGAACCTGCATACAAATCTACCAATAGTTTCAACTTGATATCAGTAAAAATTAAAATTTTTAAAAACACTAATGAATTCTAATAAAAAATTTGATTAGTACTTTTAAAAACTTCTAGGAAAATATTTCAAATTATAAACTTCCAAGATTCTGATATCTCTGATTAATCAAAATAGTTTTTTTTTTAAAAAATGATAACTAGATTAAAATTATTTTTGTAACTGAACCTATTTTTGCAACTATGCAAAAAAATTATATCAAAAATGAATAAATAAATATATAAGCACACCTAACAGCACAATATAACCTGATGTCGTATTTTTTCACTAAAAACTGACCCAGAGAAAAATGAATAGAACTGAGAGATCAAGAAAATATTGTTCATACGAGAAAGAAAATTATAAATACATGATATAACAGCAAGGAATCAATAAAAAAACACTAAAAATTATAAAAAATTCTCTATAAGAACAATTAAAACTGCATTACACATATACATATTTTCATATACTCAAGTAATCATTACACAGTGGATGCTACTACTTTCTGATTTCTTATTCATGTCACGAAAGGATTTTTTTGTTTCTGATACTCCTTTCTTCACAAATTATAACTAACCACAATGTATGATGAATAAACAACCCCAGCAGTTTCAATCTTATTCACATTGACGATAACATCGTTCAGCTCAAAGAGTATAGACTTCGTAATTTTCTCAGATTATTTCATCAGACATTATTGAAATTATCCATTATTTAAAAATGCACTTAGAAGAGATAACATTAACTCTTATAGAGATAAGCATTTTTAATAGCTCCTCTACAAAACCATTTTACTTACTTGAGTATACTTAGCATCTTCATCCTCTGTCAGCTACATAATAAAACAAAATTAATAATATTTTGTTTGATATTTCACTAGTATCTCATTAATTAACTAATGATTTAAATATATAAAACGGTGGAGTTAATGTAAAGAAATTTGAACACGATTTTTTAAAAATTTGTTTAGTAATTATAAATGCACAAAGTGAACGGAATGATACAAATCATTATTATTTTGAGAATTTGGGAAAAGAAAAAATTAAATCATGAAGATAGTTCTTTAAGAATAACACCTAAAATATAGTTGAGGGGGGGGGATAATCGTATAACTAATTTTTTTCTAGTAATTATAGCAATAAGAGTGAGTGGAGTAGCTTAGTATTGGGCAAGGCACAGAACTCTAAACTCTGAGGACCAGGTCGAATAGGGCTGCGGTAAACAACAACTTATTTATTCTATTACATCATCTACAAATTCACTTAGGGTAGAAGGACCCTTCAGACATACTTAGTCTGTGTATATATAAACACAGCAACCATAATCTGTTTATACAAAATATAGTACAAGCAACCTAATGTCATCTCTGTATATTTAGACACAGCAACCAAATATACAATTAACTTCTACATACACTGAATTTTGACAATTATTTCAACCTAATATATATCAAATCTTAACTCCATAGTTGCTATGCTAGCTCCTTCATCCGCCTTTTTTAGTTTTTATCAATATTTCTTCAAAAAATGTTGGTGATCTTCCTATTATCTACTCTTCGTGATGGTTTTTCGCCAAGACAGGAGGTACGCTCAGAATAAGTAATAAATTCCAAGTGATGAAGGGATTTGTTTGTTCAGAAGAATTAAATTTCCAATCTTTGGCTAATCAGATTCCCAGAAAATAGTTAAAGTAATAGCTAATGGCCAAAATCAAGACATTTTCCAGCAACTATCAGAGCATATTTCTACTTAACTGTTTAGCCAAAGTGGCTGAAAAAATAATCAAAACTAGATAGCTTAACTTCATAGAGAATAACAGGATATTATCTAACAACCAGCATGGCCTCGGGTTAGATCACTGGATAATAACACAGCTTGCAAAAGTAATACAGTATTTCTTATAATTTTAATCTTAATAAGCATACAGGAGGTACGAACCTTCCCTAATTGATGTGGAGGGTGTAGATAGGGAATGGCACCAAGGTCTTCTTTTTAAGCTTATAAATGCCAATTTTCCAAAATAATTAATTTTTATAATATGTAGGTATTTAAGCCAATTTTATGTCTTATTAAATCATGAAAATTTCTATTATAAGCAGATAATCACTGGAATTCCACAAGGATCATTTTTAGATTCAGTTCTTTTTAATATATTTTTTTGATAGTACAGCAAAATTAATATTACATTATATGCAAATGATGCAGCTCTCTACATTTCTTTATACAAAGTTGATACCATGGCCAATTACTAAACCATTGCAATAGAAAATTGCATGCTATAATATTTGAAAAATAAAAACAAATGAGGATAAAACTCAAGTTATCTCATTCACTAATGGGAGACATGACATGGACAGCGAGGTTAAGTTAAAAGTACAGCCAGTGGAATGGAAAAAACCCCTGAAATATCTTGGTTTGACCTAACACTCTAAATTATCTTTAACAAAACACATAAATAATCGAGTTTCTGCTAATGAATATTAAGTCAGGCTTAAAACTGGGTAATAAGGAACTAATATATAATTTAATCATTAGACCTATTTTGCTCGTCGCATATGCAATATGGTCAAAATACTTTTACCATGAGATTTGTTGAATCCTTTCCTAGAAGAACATCAATAATACACATACATGAAGTTCTAGATATACCAAAAATCAAAGGATATGTTTTAAAGATTGAAATAGAATTTTTTTAATCCTGTAATTATCGTTCATATATACATACCAACACAATAATAAATTATTCCTGTGATGATTAAAGTTATAAAAAACACAAGCATAAAAGGGTGAAACTTGTGACATATTTGGTTTCATTTTATTTTCCAAAGTTAAATGTTTGGTGTTGTTAAATTCTGCTTAATATCAGAATGTATTACCTACTAGTATTTTAATTAAATTAGAATTTGTAAATATATAGAGGTACAAATAAGTTTCTGCCATTTTCTATCCAAAACTTATTGTGAAACAATGATACATTATTTTTTATTGTCCATTACTAGCTTCCATCCATCTTCCTGACAGCGTTCAAATACCAAATCGGAAGAATTTATTATTTTATGAGACTATCCATGAATCAAACTAATTTTTAGTGTCTTCATATGACTTAAAGTGCTGCTCAGACAGATCCTGTGCCATCAACAGGAGCAAGTGAAAATCAGAAGGACTTCCCAATTAAGTGTTTCCAAATAGGTTTTGACCAGCATGCGGACAAGCACCATCATATAGTGGAATAAGTTTGCCGCGTCTGGAGTAGTAATGGGCATGTTCTTCCTTCAGTGCTTGGCCCAATCCTATTAACTGTGTTCAGTAAAAATCTCCAGTAGTGGTTATACTCAGTTTAAGCAACATATAATACCAGATTTATATTGAAGACTAGCTAGCAAGTGGTGATTTTTGGTCACCTCTTATTGATTTAAAGTACCTTCATTACAAGTTTATTAAAAATAAAACTCATTTTACAAATATAATTAGTTTTACTTGTAGAAATCAGAATTGCATCCTTATAAGGATAATTAAGATTTTAAAAATTCTATGTACTGAACTTCCTTGAATCAGTTGTAAAATTTCATTGAAATCATTCTTTTACTTTCAACATTTACTAACATATAACAACACAGAAGCTACAAACTATTCATCACAAACTACAACTTCAACATCTAAAGACAATGGTCGAGGGACCTATGTCGTTACAACTACCTCGCTGATTAAACAAATATTTTTTAAATGAATAACTAAAGAAGATAGTAAATATAAATTTTTTTTCAAAATAATGAACAATTAAACATTTTGAGATATATACAAATATATCAGTAGCATTATTCGATATTAATAATATATTCTTTTAATCACACAGAAAATATAATAATCATGATAATAAGTGAGCGACCACATACCCCAATAAGTCCTGCATTCAGATCCTTTAGGCTCTGCATATATGTTGAGGAAAACAAAAGAAGAAAAAAAAAGTTTGCATATTATAACTTTGTCAATGAAAAATCAATAAATAGTTCAATTATACAGGCAAAATTACTTATTTACTATGTTTTAAAAATTTAACCCTCCATATGCATGTAATGCGATATGTAAACAGCACATGCAATGATGCAAGAGATTAAACTATAAGGTTTTTTATCCCTATCCCACAGGGGTAAAAAAAAAAAAAAACTGTCCCAGTTTTTAGACCTATTAACATTTTATATTTATACAATGTTGAAACAGAGAAGAAGTAAATATAAGATAATGAATTATACATACAGATGATTGATTGTATGTGAATTTCTAGGAAATGGCCAGGACTGCGGAGAAATATTTCTCAACTATTTTTTATTGACTATAAAAAATAGTTGACCTTCCGCTTCATTTAAATAAAATAATGAAGACTCAATTATATTTTTATTCAAATATGAATGATCTTAAAAAATGAATGAATTAATAACTTATATTACTAGTATGAGAGACGTGAGATTTTAACTGCAATTTCTTATTACTATAATAAGATAATGGAATGACTACATTTCTCAGATTGGTAGCATGTGCTGTAGAGTTTAAACATAATTTATAAACAGCAATATTACAGCATATTTAATCATATTTTTTTGTAAAGATTTTGAACTATGTTACCTGATGTGAGTGAAGCGGGCTCGCATGATTGGGAGATAATTTTATTCTTTTCACATCATGATGATCTAAATCTTCCGTACTACTATCATTAAAAGCAGGTAATAAGTCTTCCCTTCCATGATACTTGTAACAATTTATTACAATTTGTCTAAGTGCGTGGGTCCAAGATGTCTAAAAAAAAAAATTTTTTTTCTTCATTGTTAACTGATTAATTTATATTTTGAAAGTATAATATAGTTTCAAGGATCATCTCATCTTTAATTTATATTATGATAAAGACAAAATTGTCAATATAAAAAACAATAATTAAATAAAAATACTATTGTAAGAGCAACATAACGAAGATGGGATGAGATATAAATGCTACTTAATTATATATTTAAACATATTTTTTATTAATTTATTTTTAAAGAATAAATATATTTCAATCCTAATGAGATATAAAAAACAAAAACAATGATAAAAATGTTATACAACAATTGAAATTAAATTTTCATAACAAAGTAAATCATTATTAAACTGAAATAAAAGTTGTTATACAATGTTATATACGAAATGTAATAATAATAATAATGTAATATTTTTTGTTCTTAAATTACCTTCTGTTTTTCATCACAAGACCTTGCATCCATTCGGACATTGGCCCATGGCAAGTCTTGAGGCCACCAAGGAGGTTTGGTACTTTCTCGACCCCATCCTGGCTTTCCATTACCTGAAATGATAGATAATTTTCAAAAATAATAATTATTTAATTTTTGAAATGGAATATTCAAAATGTACAACCAATTAAAAAAATGGTGAAAGTAGATTACTGTCATGTCTCTTATTATCAGATTAATTCACCTGGTTTGCCTACAGATTGCATCAGTCAAGGCAAAGAATAATGCCCATTGCTGTCCCTACTTCTAATTCAACTCTCGTCGCAGATTAGAGTCAGATTGTTTTATTAGGCCCAATAACACACAAGATGCATTGATATATCATTATTACAGATTATATTGCCCAAATAACAAAAATTAATATATATTGTAAGAAAATGTCATAGAGAAAACTGAGATGATGCAATGATGCACGACAAAGCCTTTTAAAACATATGATAGGGAATGAGCACTAATAATATTTTCAAACAAGCTGAAATAAGGATTAATAAATAATATTAAAACATTACCATTTTGTTATTTTAACATTCTTTAGTAAAGAGTTGTTTATATTTTTATCCCTACATTATATTATTTGTAAAAATAAAATTTAATTAATTTATATCAATATCAAATATTATTGAACTAATGAGATTATAGGTCATTAAATTTCTTGAACATGTATAGTAATGGATTTTTTTTTTTTAAGCAAATTTAAATCCTATAGTGATTGTACAGTTTGTAAGTTTATTCGGTAGGTACATTCTCTCGTGGACATGGGCACTCTCCTAAATAATACAAGGAAACAAGACTAAATAATATTTAGCATGTTTTTGGAACTAGTATCGTCTATTAAAATGATATAATAAATAAAAAAATATGTAATATAAATACACTTACCGGTGGAAAACTTGAGCATTAACGGTATAAATGCTCTTAATTGGGCTTGCGTCATCTTCTCAACAGGCGTCGGTATCCCATCAATGACTAGAGGAGGAAGTTCATAAAGACTAGGATCCTCCTGGGCTGGGGCTGGCGCCTGTTCACTGAGAGCAGTCTCTAGCTCACTTAAGATTGCCGTTCTCAGGTTTTTAATCTTAAAAACAAATTATAATTGAATAGAAGAATTTAATTTCCTCATCATTACAGCTATGAACAAAATAATTTTTATTTAAAAAAAAAAAAGTATATATTCTAATTATAAAAACTTACAACATCTTCGAGAGGTTTAGCACCAAAACACTTAAAAGCACCATTGGGCTTGCCTGGTGTTGCAACAACAACAACAGCTTGTTGTCCAACTCTAGTAGCAAGCTCATCAATTGTGTACTGTAAAAAAATAAAGGATGCATATGTATAAAACTAAATAGACAATAAAATAGTATTGCTTTCATAAAAATAATTTTAACACATGAAACTCACACTTAATTTTCTAAGAAGTCGATTATGTTGTCTCTTCCTAATGGAAGGATTAGTTTCGAATACGTGGGGCCGTTTTCTCTTTTTAGTAGAAACAATGGCTGCTGCGGCAGCTAAACCAGCAGGACCTACAAAGAATATTACAACAAATCAAATTTAATATAAATATGCCAAATTAATGGAAATTATACTTCTCTTAGTAATGATTATGGAATAGATACCACTGTGTTAAGGCCAGTTAGTTATGCTTAATTCGGAGAAGTTAATAACAATATATTATTTTATCAAATAATAATTTAATGACAACACAATGCAACAAAGTTAAAGAAAGAAGGGTTAAGTGTAAACTGTGTTGCTCAACATTAACTATTGACAAATACAACCACACACCTTTGATATTATTTCATTCATGACTTTTCTTCAATTTGAATAAATTGATATTCATAATTGATGGCAATACAATAAATTAGTATAATTTGACAGAAATAGAAGACATTTTTTATAAAATAAAAAAATAAAAATAAAAACCTAAAACAATGCCTACTATCTTCAGTAAGGTTGAAATAAATCATCTGAATAAGTATATTAGTACTGGTATCTGGTTGGGAAACTAGTTCGGCAAGAGGGCCTCGCGGTCCTTTTTGCCAGCATCTGGCAGCTACTTTTCTGTTGTAGCCGCATACTAACCAAGGTGGGAGTGTCAATATTCATAGTTTTATTCTCAGGACTGCTGAGAAATAAATATTAACTGCTCGAAGTGGGAATCAAAACCACAGCGTTCTTAAGCGGATGATCTGAGACCTACGCCCCAACCTGCATGGCTGTCATGTCCCCTTTGTTTAGCTCAAGTTTTTTTTTGTTTCTTTCTAGATTTAACTTCGTCAACTTAGCTTAATTTTTCAAATATTCGATTTAATTTTCAACTAGACTCTTCCAAAAACTAGGTCCTGCTGAACAGGTTTTCAATGATTATAATTTAATACCAGTATCATGTAACTATCAATATGTACCTTCTAATTTGTTAAATAGACACCAATACACTAATAAATATTGGACTAAATATCAGAACATCGTTAAAAATTTATATTTTATAAATATTAATTTCAATTTATATTAAGTTGAATGCGAATTGAAGATTGAGAAGTTAGAACTGAACAGAAATAAATTTAATAATATATCTTAAGACAAAAAAATACTTTTTACATGTTGGACTTGTCTTATTTATGGCAAAAAATATTTTCGGAAATTTTGGCACTTATTTCTTTTTCAAGGGGAGCTCTTTAATTGTTGCTGTTTCATAGACATAAATTATCTATTTTGTAGAGACAAAATATCTGGCTACTTCATTTTATAATCAATAATTTTTTCCTACGTATTATGCTTTTTAAAAAAACTGAATTCAAGAGAAATAGTAATTTATCTACCAAGTAATAATAAGCAAAATTAGAATTTAATTTAATTTTTTTAATATTTTTTAAAAGTAAAACAAGATCAGATAATATTCTTCAAAACATCTTAGCAAACAATTATTATAAGATGCTTACTTTTTTTTAAATTACTTGATAGATATTCACTGCTGTCATAGAACACCAATTTTATTTTTAACCTTACTTACTTAAAAAATAGTCACGATAACTAAGTGAGATGTTGAAAAATTATTTAAACAAGAAAATGAAATAAAAATCAATCACAAAATAAGGCAAGATTATATTTATACTGATTCTTTGGAAAGTAATAGAAAGAAATAGTAGAAGAGGATAACAAAATTTAATTGTGATTTTTAAGCAGAGTTCTATGAAATATGGAATAAAATTTAATGATTTATCTAAGTTGAACTATACCAGTGATTACAGAATTATTATAATTAAAGAAAAAGTAACATTAAATTTTATATGCTTTAAGTATCATTACTAGGCATCAATATTCTGTTTGTTTTTTATTAAATTATAAGCTCTGAACAATTACATTAAGTTTCACATAAAAACTTCAGAATCTATTTATCACTTCAATTAATAATGCTACGCAATACTATAAGTTTGTATTGTGCTTCTTAATTTCTCTCTCTTCTACATGTTGACACAATTATATTTATTAACTATAATGTTCTTTCATTTCAATTAACTGTGAATGTGATAATACAACTTCGTGTGGTGCTTCAATTTCAAACTTTATAATAAGTTATTAGAGTTTCAATTAAATCATAAAGTATACTCCAGAAATAAGAAATTTATAATAAATTATTGGTATTTCAACTAAATTATTTGTTTATTTTTAATCAAACTTATTCTTCTTAACTGAACTCTTTCCCCCTCTTTGGTGCAAAAAATAACATTATTTCTACCATATATACTTATTTACACACAGTGAAGCAGAAAACTTAATAGAAGAAAACACCCAAAAATCATATATCCACCCTTGGGCAGAAATGGGATATATAACAACTCATAATGACTTGGTTTAGTCATTCATTTTCAAAAAATATAAGTTTTTACATAAAACTTTAACATGATCGGTAATTTATAAAAAAAAGATCAATGTTTGCATATCATTATTGACTTAAAATGAATTCCTTAACAAGCTGCTAAAAATCTTATTTTTTAGAGTGCTAACATTATAAATAAAACAACACTATAATATTCCAAATAAAATGTTAGGGTTGGATAAATGTTAATTTACAACAATTGCAAATTAATCTAAAGATATAAACATGAAATAGAGTAAACTTTCAACAATTCACTAATCAAATGCTTAGTAAATAGTTTAATAAGTTAGCTAGAGGTAGAATTTTATATGCTTAAAAATTTAAGTTATGTTTATAAAGTCTTACAAACATTATTAAATTCATTCAAATATGTCTCAAACATTTTCATCTAAAATAATAAATTAAACACAAATATTTAATTATCACAGAAGGAACACTGTCATAAATTTGAAAGTTCTTACATTCTACTTTTATGACAGCAGACCGAAATTTAGTTTCTTGTGTAGTTTGTGCCACACAAGTAACAACCATTTCAAAGATTCACCCTGATGCTGATATTTCGATAAGGACATCTTAATAAATCTTTTCCTAAATAATTAACTTTCTATGGCTTTGGCTTTATCTACTAATTAAAATTATTCACTATCAACTCGGGTAAAAATATGAAAAATCTATTTTATTTAAAAGTTTTCACAAAAAGGAGGGTTCCAGTCAGTGGAGTAATCAAAACAAATAAGTAAAACATTTTATTTTTATTATTTATCTGCAAACTTCACTCATTTGTATCCATTACTCCATTGACTGTACCTCCACTATCTTCACCTCATAATAAATCTACATTCAACAATAGACGCATCATTATGAAAGAAGTATAACGAAATATAATGAAACTATTTGCTGGTAGGATTTTAAATGTTTTTAAAGTCTATATTAAATTCCTAATTATGAAATCAACAGTACCAGTTCACAAGTGTCATTATAACATGGTGGGTCAGGCATGTACTAACTATAAGCACACAATACTCTATTGCAGACGGTTATAACCTACAAAAAAAATAACTACAGCTTTAATTGGATCGCAGCTGTCGACTTTCGTTTATTATTTCCGCTTAAGGGATAAATAATCCCTCAAAAGATCCTTTTAAGTTAAGCTCGAGGCCTTTATTTCCTCAAATCAGTTACAAATGAAAACCAAGATCTAACTCTGTGTGAGTAATCATGTTGGACACTAGTGAACATGTAACAAATACTAAGTACAAAGTTTTAATAGGAAACGTAAATAGAAAAATATTGCCATAAAAGCAATAATGAAAATAATAAGAATGATATAATCAATAACTCATATGACAGATAGATGATGTCTAATTCACAGCAAAATATTTCATCAGAAAATTAACTAAGCCTAATTAGAATGAAATCATCTCATCATAACAAATTTTTAAAAAAATACTTAACGGATATAGACGCCCAGTTAATTATAAACATAACTTTGAATATAGTTAACAGAAGATTAGAATAAACACTAAGTAACAAGAAGTACATAAACACTAAGCTATTGGTGATGATCAAACAAATATCACTTTAATCAATATAAAATAATGAAATTCTTTAATAACAATGAACTTCATAACAAATTTTTAATCTTAGTAAATTTCATGCAATTATAACTAATCTAAAAAATCAATAAACAATATTGAAAATAATTTCATAAAATAATAAATACAGTTGTTTTATTGAACATAAATATATTAAAATGTTAAAAACTACAATGGATAAATTAAAAAATGCCTTTCTAATGAAATAATTCAATAATCCTCAGATTCCTTTTTGGGGAAGAATTTAAGATATGAGTTAAGTTCACAATATAGAAATTATTAAAAATTAATAGCTACCAATGCACAAATAATATCAAATTTTTGTTGAAATATAAAAGCTACAAAACAAATACCTGCAGCAGCTAACTGAGCAGTAATTTCAGAGTTGTGGAGGGCAACCGACATAAGATCCTCTTCACCACCAGTTTCTTCGCCACAATCTCCATAATCAGAGAGATCTCCTTCGCCTCCACTCCCTTCCATCCTAAACCCCTCATATACATGAATGATACTTCAAATAATAATCAATATATATAAATGAGAAACACAAAAAATTGTTCAAGCACTACAAAAACAAATTTAATTCAAGCAAAATATCTTGTGTAAGACAAAACATATTTCAAATTTAATCTTAATTTTTGGCCATGAAAACCTTGGAAAACTATAAGATATTTTAACTTAACGTTGTCAAGAGGGGCCATCAACTGAGCATAACCTCAGTTCCACTCATGCAGGTTACTTCAAACAACTTTTAACACAGCTATGGTATTACAAGAAGCAAGATAATTCCTAAGATAGTGTACGACTGCGTACGCACCTGCGTGTGAGCTCTTAATTTAAAAGGGATTCATTAAAGTACACCAGAAAACAACGAGGTTTAGTAACAACCCTTTATTCAAACAATTAACAACTCAACCACCCGAGTCCCGTAATATAAGTAGGCATACTTCCTTTCTTCTCAAGTCACCCATGTTTATCGATTGATAACACATTTTAGTCCCAGCCAAAGGCCATATATATGGGTCGCCATGTTGTTAGAGTTTGCGCATACAACACTTTATGCCTTCGCGCACTTCATTTGTGCGCAATGAAATTCAAGTTCTACCAGTTTTATAAAGATGTCAGACGGAACGTGCAGAGCTTGTATCAAAAAGTTTTTTGACTTACATTTCTAGCTGAAAAGCAGCAATCTTTCCACCCCTATCTACACTAGTGCCCATCAACAACATAATTTTCTTGACAGTGTTGCCACTACTTGACTGTCCAGTTGAAATTTCAACATTTTTCTCGATACTCCTTTGATGCCCAATAATTATTCCAACTATGTTGTAAGGATTGTCTTGCTTTCGTTTCGTTGAGATTTTTATTGCCAAACAATATAATTTCTAAGGGTGAGACATCAATTTAATTAATATTTAAGTTCAGAGTTATCGTAAGCTAAAAAATACTGTTATTTATTTAATAGATGGATGCCGAACAACACCTTTCCATCAAGTATTATTTTTAAATTTATCAATTTACATATTTTAACTCATCAGCATACTTAAAAAACTAAGAAAAAGTGAAATTTAAGAACTAAAGGTATAACAAAAACTATTCTAAACGACTAGTTAATATGTAAATTATTGAAGAGATAGATTTTATATTATTTTGAATTGGTAAAATATATCTAACGCAACTACTATTTCACCCTTTAATTCTTGAATGCTAATTTAGTATTAAATGATTTAAGAATTTTTTTTTTTATGTTAAAATATTCAAAAATTTAAGCATTTTAATTATGTTTCCATTGATTTTTTATCATTTTTTTTAAAATAATGCATAAAGCCTTGGCATGTGATTTTTTCCTGGACACTTGTTAAGTACTGGAATAAATATATTGAATCATTAAAAAGTTTGTTGGTGTGTTATTTGAATTTCAATAAATCTATCTGTAGGAGGGAAAAAAAATTTTTATTAAATGATTCATGAGGTAGAAAAACTTGAATTAATCAAAGTACATAGTACCACTTTGCGCTCAACATTGCAAATCATTAACTGATTTTTAAGAGAAATTTTTAATATGTAATGAAGTAAATATTTCAAAGTTCTTATCTTAATAAACGTTATTGAATAAATTATTTATAAAGAAATTTAACAAAATTTATGTATGTACTTAAAAATTTAAGAACCAGCAATTATAAGATTTTATTTTCACTTCTCGTGAGACATAAACTGATAAATGTTAGAATCAAACATTTGTCGTTTATTACCACATATTATAAACCTTTTTAATATTTTTAAAAAGATATTAAGATAAGTCCTTAATCACATTTATATTAAATAACAATGCTGTCAATTGTTTAATTATTACCTAAGTAATCTAATTATGTACTCAAATATTTTTCATATTATTTTTAAGCAACAATCTCAAATTTTTTATATTTACCTTAATTTTTGCTGAAAGGAATTTAATTATGAAAACTGCTTATTACAACTTCTACAATTTTTTGTTTTTGATTTTAATAGGTTAAATTTTTATCGACCTGGAGTTAAAGTATTATAAAGTTTAATTTCCAACTTTTTATTGGTTGAAATGCTGACTCATAACATTAATTAAACCTTAAACTCTTTTTGCCCAAAGTACAATAGTTATAAACATTTTGAAATAGAATATGGTGTATATTTAAAATTTAACTTTTTTTTATTGTTTTGTCATTTTTCTAAAACAGATTTCAAAGTAAGTAAAAATAAATAATAGTAACAATTAATTATTTTCTCACTAATAATTTATTTAATTCTTTTGAACGTTCCAAAGCAATTAAAGTAATAAATGATTCAGTCAAGGGTTGAAGAAATTTAATTATTTCATACTAAAGTTTTATCGCAATTAATCATATATTTTAACCCAAATTAATTTAGAAACAGTTATTTATTCATAATTAAATAGTTTATTTAATTTTTTTTGTAAATTATATTTAAAATAAATAATTAACACAAAAAAATTTTGATTTATTTGAACTAAACAAAACGTTATCATTTTATCTACCCGTAATACTAGTGTTATCTTTTTATTTCTATTCTATTCATTGAGCTTATTCCAATTTTTTTATTAACAAGTGATTAGTTTGGATAATGAAGGCAATTGTTTAGAAATGTTCTATGTTTAATTTATAAAAATAACTCTATCCTAACATAAATTATAAGTAATTGATAATAAATTATCCCTAATTAACAAGTAACCAAAATATTTTATTACTGTGAGATTTATTATATGGACTGATGGTATTTATTACCAATATAGATACAATTTGATGAGTGATTGCTCTAAAACTCCTAGAATCCAAGCTTATCAGTCCATGAAATGTTGGATATTAAAATTCCCAATGGCAAATCATTATACCTAAAAGTTATGACATCTCCCTGGTATAGGTACAACTTATTATCATCAGGTACGTTATTTACTTGGTCCCTATGCTACCTTTTCCTTTTTTTAATCAAATGAACCGAACATGATAATGTTGTGGTGTTAATAATAGATATAAAACCAATATATTGATTATAAAAATACATATCATCAGAAGATCACAATACAAATCTGCTTAGAGAAAATTAAGTTAATGAAAAATGGGCTAAAAAAAAATTTTTTCATATTGCATTTTGTCAAGCCTTCTTCTTTTTGTTCTTTTGAACCATGAATATTCTCCAATCCTGATATGGGATAAATAACTTTTATCTGAGGACTCCTTTTCAAAAAGTAATTTTCCTGACACTTAGTTTACATATTTTAACTTCCAAATACATTGACAAGACTAATGATGCTGTCATCAAGAACCCTCTTCAGTGTGAAATCACCAAAAGATATCAATGTAACAATGTAGATAATTCTGATACTGAACCTTAAGTATTGGCAATTGAATGGGTGTAATAGTATATACAGAGTTCCTGGAGGTGATGTCTAGGAGCTAACCCAAGGGGACTATATAATTATTGTGGGAATGGTCTGTCTCTCATAAGAGATGATTAAAGAAGGGGAAAAGCCTATGAGAGCAAAACCATCGAAATGAAAAGTCTAAGAGAACTGAAATACTAGTCTGGTATTCTATGCCTGTACAGACTCCTAATTTAAAAAATTCCTAGTTGGTTGGCAACTAGAAATATTTTGTAGAACTTAGCTACAGGTAGAAGAGAGAATCATACACATAGTAGTGTCCCTGGGAAATTAGAATTTAGGGCCTCTGGGAGATCCTGCTGCCTAGTTAGGAACATATCCTGACATATTGAAACCTAAAGGGGTAAATATGGATTCTCTCTGTACATTGCATTACCCTTCCATATAGTTTACAATTCGTTTACATTCTATATTATAAAGTGTAAATTAATAGTTATATTCTTAATTTTAGTTCAGGCTCCTTTTATTAATTTCCACAACATAATATTTTACGTAAACGGCATTGCTGGAAAAAGTAACGTAGTGAAAATCGATATTAATACTAAGAGAAATAGCGCCTGGGAATGACTGCATGCCCTTTAATGATAAACCTAAAATCTTTAGAAAGAAAATTAAAACTACTTCAAGTTATTTTCCTCATGAGCTATGGCATTCCTAAGAGTGTGTCTCATAAGCAGTTGTCTGCATTATTTATATGGACAATCCGGCTCTGCTTAAGGAGGTCGATGAAGACTAAAGAAACTGGAAAATCACCTTTAAGGTTACGTCGATCGAAGGTCTGATCATATTAAAAATAAATCAAGACTATGTTCAACCCTGAAACTTGTATGGCAAGGAAAGGTTTCGTATTAAAAAAAAAGATATACGGTTTTTGAAGAATAGTGCTTTTCGTTATTGCAGAATTTCCGTATTCAGTGATTATAAATATAAGTTTATTAACTTTAAGAACCCCGAGTAAGGGTAGTACGAAAAGTTAATATATTTTTTCCCATAAATTCTTTTGACTGCCACACTCATAAAAAACTAGTAAATGCTGTCTTGATGTACTTATCATCAGTAAAATTAGAAACGTGAAAAATGTTTGCATATACTGAATCCGATCTTTGTTACGGTGGTTTGAAACGACTTATTTCAAAATTACTGTAGACTCTTATTTTTTTATTGCTTTGCTTACTAAAAAGGTTTAGAACGTTACCTATAAGAAAATTACCAATATTCTCTAAAAGTACTTACGCTTTGTTTGGGACAAGTAAAATTCATATTAAGTTTAGCCTAATCCTTGAAACATCATAATCTAGATTATAAATAGTTTAAAAAGGAAGACAAAAAAGCAAGATTAGCAAAAATTTAGCGACGTTCTTGAAAGAAGGAAAAATTTGATTAATAATAAACTCAATTTTACCACTTGCCTTATGAAATTATTAAAGTGATTTAGTTCAGCGGGTAAGAAACTGGACTCCTAATTCTTGGGTTCAGATTGGAGTCCGGCAGTGGCAAGTTATTTTTTATTCTATTGTATCAGGCATGAATCAACCTTGGGGTTGGAAGACTACTGGGATATGCATTATCACTATAACGCTTAATCAGGAGAAAAACTCAGGTCCCTGAGCTGGATCCTGGCCAAATCACCTGCTTACATAACCGATGGGCAAGAAACAGCATGTCCTTTCAGTACTGAATTCAAGACCCTTCTTGGACTATAAGAGAAGAATAATTATAATAATTCTTGGATTATAAGATGGATTCGAACCGCGCCGCCTGTAGATCTCAGAACGTTAGACCTAACCATCTGAGCTACGGACGGCCACCATTCTAAAGTAATCCTATTCTAAATTACCGTGAAAGTAAATATTACATGGATGGCCAAAAAATTCATCAGAAATCAAATTAAATGTCATTTTAAGATGAATACTTTCAAATTAATACCGTCACTGGAATTAAAAACTTACTTCCTGAACCTCTTTGTCTTTGTTATCAATGTTATCCGGCTTTATCCATCCAGAAGTTGTTATCTAAATCTATGTACCTGCATCATCATTGATCAATCGTTGGTCAGCACTTTATTAGATTGTTGAATAGGAATTGATCAATTGCAATCCACTTGATTTTTTTACCTAGACGAAAAATTTGATTATTCTTGTAATGTCTGATACTTCCGGAAAGGTAATCTTTATTATTTATTCTGTAAGAAGAAACTTTTAATGTATTTCTTAGGATATGATTACTTGTCAGAAACTTAATCTTATTAATTTAGTGTTGAAGTTAATATGAACTTTCAACAACATTTAGTTTGTTCTAAATTCAACATTTGATAGAACTTTCTTCCCTCATTTGTATGGTTTAATAAGTTTTCTGTATGATAAGGGTTGACAAATTTTAACTAATTTTAGTGATATTCTCTTGAGACATGTTCTTTCTCTTTTTAATTTTATTTGGTTTTGCCTGGAATCTTTTCTAAGTACGAATTTGTTAGTGAAGTACCTGTAAGTGTGGTTTTGGGAAAGTAATGTATTGTTTATTGTAACTGTTTTGATAATAATGTTTAATATTTGAAATGGGTTGCCATTCAAGGTATTTCTTCATCATTCCTTGGGCTTAACAATAATGGGCTGCTATCACTTCAGGACATTAAGATACAAGTAAAAACTATCTTAATAATGGTATATTTTGTTAGATTTAATAATCTTGAATATTCTTGCTTGGATATCTTCTTAACTATCTAATTTAGCAAGGGTGTGTCTGTTCATAATTTATTTTGTAAGTATACTACATTTAATTTTGCATTATTAAAACAAATTTCATCATAATTTTCTTGGACATTTTAAAGAGAATAGTAATAAAATGGCACTTTCAGTAAGTCAATTGTAGCAAAACTGTTGCTGTAACATCCCTGACATATACCTACCCGAAGCAAAATTTTTCATTGCCATAATGTTTTTTCTTACTAAGTGTTTTTTATTTAGATAAGTGAAAGTAGCAATATCAAGATAATAAAATTGACTTGAATATTTTAATACAACTATTATAAAGGATATGGATTGGATACCTAGGACTAAGGATATTTTCCTCACAGGTGTTAAGAAGTTGTGTATTGGTAGGGATTTTACAGATTATCATGTGAGAATAATTGGATAGGTTTCTTAAAATTGTGTTTTGGTATTCAAAATTAAATTCAAGTGGAGATCGTTTAAGTTGAATATTATGTGGGAGAAAATTTAACTGAATTTCTTTTTTTTGTTCTTATCTATTTCTTTTTTCTATTTGTGGTGTTGATTTGAATTGTGTTTCAGGTGATTCAATGTCGTGCAGCTGTAGCTTGGTCAGCAAAGTCACCTTTGAGCATTGAGCAAATAAGCGTTGCTCCACCCAAAGCTTTGGAGGTGCGAATTAAAATCTTGACAACAGCAATATGCCATACAGATGCTTATACACTAGATGGTCATGACCCTGAAGGTGTTTTTCCTTGTGTACTCGGTCATGAAGGAGCTGGTATTGTTGAAAGTGTTGGAGAAGGCGTGACATCTGTTCAACCGGGTGAGATTCAATTATTTTTATTAAAGTATCTATAGGTTATAATCTTATCGTGTTAATTGGATTTTCAGTCTATAATGTTTGAAATATTTCTCATAGTTATTTTCTTTCTTCTAATTTCATCTGTAAAACACCTTATTACTCCACAATTAATTATGGAACACACAGTGTAATAATGTTGACGAAAAAAATAAATGATTTTATTTATTGTAGTTAAACATTGTTCTTATAAACATGTTTTGAGAAGAAATTTCATTCAAATTATTATTTAATACACTTTAAGGTACTCCCTTGACATCTGATGCCATCTATGGGTCATATAGATAACTAGAAGAGCTTTTGAAACTTGAGAGGATAAAGTCTTGAGTTATATAATGTTTAATTTATTCACTCCCACTTTATTATCAATCATACAGTTCACTGGGTTCATCTTACCAGCATGACCAAAATATTGATTGATTATGATAATATCCCCTACAGACTGGGGTTAAAATCAATAATACCTGCGTTTCTGAAATGTTTGAAATCCATGAATACTGAAGATTTACTATATTACACAGAAAAAGTTTACAAAATTATTGCAGCAAATGTTTTAAGCTCTGCCATGGTGGAAACTAGATCAGATTGTGTTATATCAGATCGCATTATCTGTCATGACAGTGCTATTAAACTAGGTCTGGCTGTATTGCTGAAAGGACATATAACGGTGTTGAAGCTATTGCCTTAACAAACCCTGTTTACACAGTAACACTTTACTGTCTCTATAGCAAATACCATAGTATAAACTAGTAATAGTTGCTGTCTTGATATCCATTCTTGATTGTCTTTGATGAATTTCTTGTCAAAATTATAAATTAAAAAAAAATATTTGGAGAAGTTTGTCGGGGGGGTGCGGTCAGCAAAGAACAACATAAATAAACAAAACCATATTTATTTATTTTATGCTGACATTTCGACCTGCGTTTCAGGTCTTCATCAGGGGTTATGGCGTAGAAGGTAGGGCTGCAACGCAGTTGACCAGTAGGCCAGTTGCAGGCCTATCTTCTATGCCATAATCCCTGATGAAGACCTGAAACTCAGGTCGAAACGTCAGCATAAAATAAATAAATATGGTTTTGTTTATTTATGTTGTTCTTTGCTGACCGCACCCTCCGACAAACTTCTCCAATCATTTATCTACGGTCAACTATCTACACCTCATTAAAAAAAAATATTTGAAGTTAAATAATTACACATTTAAACCAGCCAGTATCAATCATATTTTTTCATTTATGCAAAATATCAAGATAAGTATTATTGTATGTTATTTTGTAGTTCATGAAATCAATTATGATATAATGTGAGTATTTATAGAATTACGTTGTTATGAAAATTGAGGGAGAGAGTGGTGCAGCAATCTTTTTTTTTTTTAAAAAAGGGTGGAGGTACTAAAAGGTTGGAAACCACTACCCTCTTAAAAGACAGAGTTATTTAAATAATGCAAAAGAAGTTCATTAAATCTATTTGTTTAGTATATACTTTTAATTTTATATCTAATAAAATAATTAAATATAAACTTTGATAATTTTTTCAGGAGATCATGTAATACCTTTGTATATTCCTCAATGCAAGGAATGCAAATTCTGCAAGTCACCAAAGACCAATTTATGTGGTAAAATTCGTACCACCCAGGTATGTTCATTGTCATTTCATACTTGCAAATTCTGAAGGAATTTGTGTTTTTAAATTGGTTAAATGTATTTATAAAATTAGAATATCTTTAGGAATCCAAAGCTCTTGTTTGTGAAAAATTAGTGAATTGAATAATTATTTTTATTTTGTTTGTTTATTCTTCTTTGATGGGTTAAAACTTAGCTTGTCGTCAATTCCATTTATTACTTATAAAAAGTTCAAAAAGAGTGTTCCCTACTTATTTCTCCTTGTTCATCTCTTTCCATGCTCTTCTATAGAAAGGTGGGAGTTCCTGCAATCTCCAAATAAACTCTGGCCTCTGAAATCATTTCTGTATCAAAATTACAAAGAAATCACATTATCTTTCAGTTCTCTCTCTAAATTTCTTTGTTTCTCTCTCTATTTGATATCTGTATGGTGTTAAATACATTGTTGTAAATAAAGTTAAATTTCTATTTTCCAGAACTCAAAGGAAAATTAATTCTTTAATTCTTTGCCCTATATTTCAAGACATTTATATCCTGCATCATGCATATTATAAATATATTTATTTTCTATTATATATCATTTTAACATATTAGATTTTAATAATTTTTAGGGACAAGGAGTTATGCCTGATGGTACCAGCCGGTTTACTTGTAATGGAAAGACATTGTTCCATTTTATGGGATGCTCAACTTTTTCTGAGTACACTGTTGTGGCAGAAATCTCTGTTACAAAAGTAAGTATTTTGTTTTATTAGAATTGCAGTTTTTTATTTTAGAATTTGGAACTTCTTAAACAAAATTTTATTTGAACAATGATTTGATACATTTATATACTATTTTCCAGCTATCTAATTTTGACTCCCAATGTTAAGATAAAGATAAGGAATTACATTTATGTACATTTATGTATATATAAATGTTTTTTCGAACAATGTTTCCTGAATTGAGATTTGGTTAACGGTATAAATATGTCGGGGTTGGGTCTAGGTGGTTCTTTTTATTTTTTTTTTACGAGGATTTATTTTATTTTTTTCCTTTTTATTCTTTTCTTTAACCAAAATTTGTTTCTAATGTAATGTTTCTAATTTTCTTTTAAAAGTTGTATATAAACACTAATTGCTCCTTCCTGTTAATTATTTTCATCTGTTGATCATTTGTGTTTTGATTCTTTTTCATTTTATTTTATTAGAAGTTAGTCACCTTATGATTTATGATATGATAGATGGTTTTATTTTAGCTGTTTTCCATTATTTTATTATTTCTCTTTTACATTTTTTGTTAATTTTTTCTATCTTTTATAATTTATTTTTGTAGTGATATTTTCTGATTTTATTTTAATTTTTATACTTTCTATTTTACTCTAAGGGACTAAAATAATAGTCCCAGAATAAATACAGAGTATTGATATTATTAATTAACAACTGTAAAGAAGGAAGCATTTGAGTTTTCTTTTGACTTTTCAAGGATACTCAAACTAAGGTGACGGATTCTGAAAGTAATTTAATTCTCTTTCCGTTTTGTTCTTTATGTTTGTTCAGTTTTCCATTTGTGAGAAAATCATCAAAAACCGTTTAAAAATGTTAGCAGTTTTTGGAAATTTACACATTCAGTATTCATCAGATTAAAAAAAAACAGCAGTATTAATTTTTTTATAAATTAGATTTTCCATGAGAATCCTTCATTGAAAAAATCTCTTCGCACTGAAAATTTCAGAGGTTAGTGTGCTGAAGAAGAAATGGTAAAGTTTCCAATGTTTACTTAACCACCAAAAGAAACTTCATTCACTATAACTTAGACCTACCAAGTTTGATTAAGGAATTTAAAAAAAAAAAAAAAGTGTCATTCGAATCATGAACACCCTATATATTCATGAAATATTATTGTAAATTCGTGATATAAATAACAAGCTGTATTTTTTAGGTAGACAGTAAAGCTCCAATGGATAAAATTTGTTTACTTGGTTGTGGCATAGCAACTGGCTATGGTGCAGCTCTTAACACAGCTAAAGTGGAACCAGGATCCACAGTGGCTATTTGGGGACTTGGTGCTGTTGGTTTAGCGGTCGCCATGGGTTGTAAAACTGCTAAAGCCTCACGAATAATTGGAATCGATTTAAATTCCAATAAAAAACCATATGGTATGTCAGAAGTTAATATTATATAGTTCACTAATTTTTTATTCTGTATTAACTTTTCTATAATTTAGAATTTTAATAAAAACATTGTTATATATCACTAACATATATCTTAGTATATGTAAAATAAAAGGTAAATCCAAAAATATCTTTGCTTACGTTCAGATTGTAGTTATGAACATAGAACATTTTTGTTTGACTCCTGTAATTTTATTTTTGGTTTATTGTTAGTTGTTACTGATAAGGTCAGCCAATTAAATGACAAATTTTCTGTGGTTTTTTAGGCTATTCTACTGTTTATAGTTAAGTTGATTATTACAAAGTTGTTAAATTAATTATTACCAACACAGTAATTATTATTATTTGACCATTGTGTATGCTGTATATATGATGGAGCAATAGTATTCTAGAACCAGTATATTCTTCTAAGACAGGGGTGGCCAAAAAGTCAGTCGTGAGACCAATTTTGGTCAATTATCAATCGCTTGCAGTGTCTGGGGTGGAATTCAATATACCATGGAGATTGAGGCAACTATAGAAGACAAAACTTTCCAGCAATATTTTAATACATTCTGAGACTTTATAAAGGTAATAAATTTCAGCCTTACTCTGCCCTTTTACAACAACTTTTTCCTATTTACGAAAAAATAGTACAACTTATACATTGAAGTTGATAAAAAAATTAAATTGCATTTTAAGTTAGTAAAAATCTATCCTGAACAAATGTCAGAAAATCGAATTTTTTAGGTACCGCATATACGGAATACTGCTATCAAAAGTTAGGTCTGGAAATTTATTTTCTTCATGAGCCTATATCCCAAAAATTTAATAGGTGATTTAAAAAACACAAAATAGTTTTGAACATATATTTTTCTTATATACCCATACTTTGCTTGAATGCTTATACTGAAACACAGTGTATAAACATAGTATACATTTCACAACCATTCTCACCCCTCAAACTATGTCTATGTAAGTCAATCGTGACACATTTTTAAGATAAAAAGTACATCTTATGTACCGAAAAATTGGCCACCCCTGTTCTAAGATATGAAAAAAATTTAATATGGACATATGGAGGTTTGAGGATTTGGTGATAATAAAATCACCAATAATATAAGAAAATATGATGCAATATTTCTACTACCAGTTATCTCACTTAAACATACCTAAAATTGGGTTAAATGTTTCATTTATCATTTAATTATTTATCTATAGTGAGAATGTGAAAACTGGTTATACTCATTAGTTAAAAATAATTTTTTTTAGCTTTGGAGTTCGGTTGCACCGAGTTCATTAATCCTTCTGATTACAAAGATAAAGATTTCAAAGATGTAATCATTGAAATGACAGATGGAGGTTGTGATTACACATTTGAATGTGTAGGAAATGTTAATATTATGGTAAGTGTATAGAGCTATTATTATTTTATTAACTGTCAACTTTGCATTACTGTTTATGGTTCTAACTTTTTATAGAATTTCTTTATTGTTATAAGTAACGATTAGTCATTTTGTATAAATGAACTTTCACAGAATGCCAAGAAAGAGTCTACTCAACAGTTGTGGGATGTTTAGTCTTTCTGTTCAAAATAAAACTGCTCATAGTATTGAACTAAACTACCAAACAGTATGTTTTAGTATAATTTGTGCACTGGTATGCAAATAAACCTGATATAAAAATGTATATATTTATAGTACAAATTTATTTGTCATAAATTTAAATTAGGTAATAAAACAATGTAAAATAAGTGAATAAGATGTTTGTTCACTCCTAAGTTGTGTCAGGAAATGTTGTTCACCACTGTTTCACTCATACTTGTTCATCCTCAGTGCCTCCTCATCTTTTATAGTCTAGGTTCTTTTATCTGCAAATCTATTCATTTATTTGTCTTAATAATTAAGACTGATACATTTAAAGCCTGTAGCCTTTTTAATGATCCATTTAAAAGAGAAAAAAATTGTGCAAGATAAAAAATATTTATGAGAATATAATATAAAATGAATCTAGAAAATTAAACAGAGCAGTATTTATTATTCACAGTGAAAAATAAATATTTATTTTTTGGCCCCATTTCATACTCTTAAGTTAACAACTCTCTACTGTAGGGTCAAATCGAAGCAATTTTAGAAAAAATGTTTATTATATATATATATATATATATACACATGTATAGTTGACCTTAAAACTTAAATATAAGAAGACGGTCAGGGTTGTGGTCAAAAAAGAACAAATAGTTATAAACTATCTTCTTATGTTCATTATTTATTATACATTATTTGCTCATGACAGCGAATGTGTTGGATAAATTAATGTTTAAAATTTATTTCTTTGTATTTATTTTTCATAAATTACTTTAAAAAAATATAACAGTATTTAACTTTGTAAAATAAGACATAAATTATTTCAGAGAATGGCCTTGGAAGCATGCCATAAAGGTTGGGGTGTATCTGTTATTATTGGAGTAGCAGCATCTGGAAAAGAAATTTCAACTCGTCCTTTTCAACTTGTAACTGGTCGTACATGGAAAGGATCTGCTTTTGGAGGTAATTTTGTCAAAATATTTTTAATATTTTTACTTATTCGATGTTCTCCCAATAAACAACCCTGTTTTAAAAATATTTTGCACAAAAAGGGTAGCCATAAAAAGAGGTGATATCTAAAAGATTAACCTACCAGAAAAGGAGTACTTTATGCCTATGGTTTAGGAGTATTTGCTGAGTACAAGGATGTCATTCTTAAATTTTTAGGAAATATGTTCAGCTGAATAATGACTGCTTTTAATAATTCTAACCCAGATAACTACATCCTTCTTTATTAGTGCATGGCATTAGCCAAAAATAAAAAACAAATAAAGTCTTTTTTTTTTAATTTATTTTCACTTTGCTGTCTCTGTATGTTTAAAACTAATTGTTGATTAGTTTTTAAATCTTTAAAAACTTAATCCACTCTATATACGTATAATAACATGTTTTGGAAGTTCTTATTGCTGGTATATATAGTTAATTACAAGAGCATAGCAATCAGTGTTTGTTTTATCTAGACTGCGTTGTTCCAGTTTTTTTTAACAAAAATTATCCTATTACTTTCAAATATTTAAATTTATAACTTAAAATTAAAAAATATTCATTTCACTTACAAATGATTAAATAAATGTTATTTATTAACATAATGCGTTCATATTATATTTAAAATATGGATTTAATATGGATAAAAAAAAAATTAATATGGATTTATATATAAATCATAAATAATTCTTAATTTAGACTTACCAACTAAATTATAATTTTTTTATATAAAACTTATACACTTCCTTTTATCCTCAAAATAGTATTTTCTTTACACTATTAATATTAATTAATTTCTTATATTTTTCATAATATTCATATTTAACTGTTTAATTTCCAATGTCTTTGTTCTGTTCATGTTAACAGTTAATACTTTTTTATTTTATTTGACAGAAGAACGAATATATGACCACAATATAAATATATTCAATGTTCAACTTTACATATTTATTTATCTCCTTCTTCAGGTTGGAAAAGCCGTGATAGTGTACCAAAATTAGTTGAAGAATATATGAGCAATAAATTGCCTCTTGACAGCTTTGTTACCCATAAGCTTCCATTTGATAAGATAAATGAAGGCTTTAATCTTCTACATTCCGGAGAAAGGTATATATTTTTTTAGTTTAATTCCTTTAGGATTTATTTTTTAAATCATCCAAAAAAAAAATAATATTTATTTTTTTTTCAGTTTACGGACAGTGCTCACTTACAACGAATGATTATTTAGAATGGTCCCAATCTGATTGGAAAATTACTTTTCTCACACAGGATAAGTATTAAATAATTTTAAAAAATATATATTTTTACAAATATATTTGTATACATCAAAACTGAATGCTTTATAATCATTAAATGTTGTTTTATTCAAAAATATTGTCTGTTGTCTTTATCTTTAATTTACCCAATTCTTGATAACAAAGATATTTAAAGTTAATTCCCCTGGGTGCTTCCTAACTTTAAATAGTCCAAATCAATATCTTCTACTTGATGGAATGAGAGAATGATAAGGAAAAAAACTAATAGAAATAGTAACAAATGTGATAAAATTGATAGACTGTGGAAATAAATGAGATGTAAGTATGGTGCAATAATATATTAAGAGAATATATTACTAAAGAAATAGTCTAAGGGGCTTACCTCAATCCTGACAGATTAAAAATTATATGCAAACAGAAAAATGTGCTGGTAGAAGGAGGTGGTAAAGTAGGGGTGTAACAGAAATGTTTTGTGTAGCATGAAGAATCAGAAAATTTATTACAATTAATAATTATATGTTTGTTGTTCGTCTAAATTATACTGAAAGAGCATAGAATTGAAGGTATGTATTGTACTGCTGGTTTGCCTACGTAGACACTGATAGAGGGATGGCGTTCTAGAATATTCAACTAAGAACTATGATTTTTGATTAATGAATTGTAAGAAACCTTTGCTTTTTTTTCAGTTCTTCATTTCCTCAGATTTTGAACTTTGGATATTTTTAACTTACAAAATACTTTTTAGTTGATGTTTTTCTATAAAAAAAAAAAAAAAAATGAACAGTTCTGAACTTTATGTACCCAATGAGTGAAGATGGCTCTAAAAGTTGTTCCAGACATATTTTTATATTTCACCTAAACTGATCTGATTTGCCATAGTAAGAAAGACATACAATACTAGACCATATGTGAGAATGAATTAATCAAAATTACTGAACAATTAAAAATAATGAAGACATGAAGAAGGCATGTATGCTCTCAAAACCTTAGTGAATTTAATTTTTGATTTCTACATTTTGATAGGAATGAGGAGTGTCTTTATATTAAGAATGGAGTATTGTATTCTCTAGACCAGAGGTCTCCAAATAATGATATGGAACTAGGTAGTTTTTACTTCTTTTGAAACACAAAACCATTTAATACTATAAGTATGTAATTTAATAGTGATGTTTGACAGCCTTCATACCTAGAGGGAAGAATTTCACCTCGGTAAATTAGGATACTGAAGTTGGTTGGTAGACCACCAAAGATTCTGGCGAAGTCTTTATGTTTGCCTTGGACTATGGATGAAGATAAAATTAAAGAAATCAAACAAAATAATGAAAAACTTGTTTGAAAATACAGGATGCTGGAAAGGGGGAAAAAAATTATGGAATACCCATTTACATCCTTTAAATGATAAAGCAGAAAAGCGATATTTATTAATAACTGTTAAAACTCATTAAATTGCATGTAAGATCTGAAGTCCAGAATTCAGTATCACATGAGGCTAAGGGATTCTCAAGTGTTGGTAATAAGCCACAGAAAGAGACTTGCTTCAAAAAATTATAGAGGGTAGGGTTTCTTAAATTTCCCTACATTTTTATCTGGATTTCCCAACTTACTGAAGGTTTGGGGAGTGTTTCCTGAAATTAGCTTTTTTCCTAAACATTTAAAAAAAGTTTAATTTTTTTTTTAACAATTTTTCTAATTGGTAAGGTCGAGATTATGAAGTGTCAGATAGCAAAGTGTATGAGAAGCATGACACACAGGCTTTGTTTCCCATACACGGTCACATTTAGTGGGGGTTGCCACTGGTTGCAAAGCGGAGCAGAGTGGAATAGTTTTGAGCTGAATGGAGCAGACATTGACATCTCCTGGCAATAGAGAGAGAAGTTTAGCTGAGTCGAATCAACTAAATAACGGGGGTTTTTAGAGATTATTATTATGGCACAACAGTCCTGCAGGAACCTGGGCCTCCTCCACAACAGCCAATCAATCTACACCAGTCTCTTGCTTTCTCCCTCCATCTGCCAACCTTCAAGAGCTTCAAATCCTTCTTCACATTGTCCAGCCATATGATCTGGGGACGTCCTCTTTTCTGGTTTCCATCCTCTTTTCCCCAATCAGCTCACCTTATTTCCCTTTACATAATCCAGTGTTGGCTTGGAATCCCTTTTTTATTTCTTTTATACCTTTATGGAACTTTCTGTATTCTTTTTTTCTCCCAGGATTCTTGCAACTTTTTAAGATTTTCCTTTTCCTGTGCTCTCTTCTTCTGCCTACATAGTTTGTTGACTTCTCTCCTCTTTGTCAGAAATTCCCGTAAACTTCCTCTGGTCTTTATTTTTATCATGTTTAACCTCACCTTATTTCTTTCTTCCAGAGCTATCCTACACTCTTCATCAAACCATTCCTTTCTGAGAGCTGGTTCTTTCTTCCCTAGTACATCACTTGCACTTTCTATCACAACATTGTTAGGGATTATATTGAGAAAAATTAAGGTGCACTTGTTTCGCAGTTAATTTAAGTAATAAAAACACCAAAACATAAATATTCAAGCAATATTTTTTTTACTTAAAAATTTAATATAAAATGGTTATGTATTTTTGCTATACCCGCTCATTAATTTTTATATTTTTCTTCACTATAAATTATAAAAATTAGATATTTAATTGTAAAATTTATTTGAATTTTTACTATTTACTAACACAATTATTTAAAATAAATTCCCATTCTACTTTTCCCCAAAAAATTCTATTTTTTCCATAGCCTGGAAATTGTTTGACTTTGGAATAAGGTCCAATATCACTCCGCAGCTTCCGACTTTAGACCCATCTGCATCCTCCCAAAGTCTCTAGTTAGATTAATTTATTCCCAGCTCACTTCATTCCTCGAACAAAATATCGTCCTTAATCCTTTCCAGTCATGTTTCAGTTCTGGTTAGTTATCGCAATCGGCTCTGCTAACAATTTCCTAAGACCTCTATTCATTTATAGACAAACAGAATATTAGAATCCTTGTTCTCTTTTATTTTTCAAAAGCCTTCGACTCCGTTGATCAAACGATCTTGCTCTCAAGACCACAATATTTACCTATCGAAAGTCGACAGATTTTGCATTTCATTCTAGCAGAGCTCTATCTAGAACATTGTTCGTAGAAATGAATGATTCACTTCAATTAGCACAAGGAAAACTACCATTTCATCCAGTTTTATTGTTTAGTCCTATAGACCGATTTTTAAGGCCAACTAAAATAGAAACTGGCATTTATATATACTTCTTAGTTCTGAGACGGATGATTTTGACTGAAATTACGTGTTTCATGACTAGTTTATTGTCTAAAAAAATAAATAAATTAGAAAATGCATATTCAACAAGGTGATCAAAGCACGGAGAATTTCAATGAACTCAATAATGATATTTTCTTTCAATATTGTTAAAACATTTCCTGTTCTTCAAATTTTGTTTTCTAGTTCAAAGCATTTTCGTTTGCATATTGCAATTTCTCCATGATCGTTTTCAAAATTTTCTATTATTTCTTTGATTTCTATATTTTTCAATATCGTAAATGCATATATTCTATTATATTACGAATGCTTTAAACTTTCTACGCCCTGCATTAGCTTCCTTATACTCCTTTTATTAAGATCGACTGTCAGAAAAGTGTGTATTTCTTTTGGTACCATAATTTCTTTAATATTACTCCTTGCTTCTACTGGTACTTCTATTATTGTAGCCGGATGCAAGGAGTTCTCTCTGATCAGTGTTTTTATGTAATAGTTGCCAAGTCCTAATTGTGTTATCTGTTACAAGAGATGGACAAAAATTAGCTATAGCTGAAACTAATAGCTAAAATTGCTATTGATACGACCTTTATCCATGAATGAACCATTGATAAATAAATATCGTATCCATGACAATTTTAGCTAGTGGTTTTAACAATAGCTAATGTTTGCTCAATTCTATCTGTAACAATCCAATTTAAAAAGTTGACATTTCTTCTTCTACCAGGTTGATTCAGTGATGGATCATAAACTTTAAATTTCGACCTCTTTGGATTTGTCAATTATTGATAGGAGGTTATATTACCTTAATTCCTCCGTGAAATTGGAAAATGGAGAATTCCCACTAAGAAATTACTGGATTAGATTTCACAATTTGTACTTATAAAGTTTTCTTGACAAAACAGCACAATGGGTGGTCATAAACGCAAAGGACAGTCTCAAAGAACAAAAAACAATATGAAGGTAGTATTTCTTTATTTGTTGTTGTTTATAGACTTGATAATGGTTTTAATTGTCTGATTGTTTATAGCCATCAAACAGTGGCAGGATAGCAGAACTGGTGGATAACAAAAGCTTTCAGTTTTCATCTTTTTCTACACTAAGTGAACCACATTTGGCCTCTACTTCAACACAAATGCCTAGTATGTCATTGCTTTCAATTGAAATGTTTTGCCCAAATGTTGATCCGAATTTTCTAGTAGTGTTCAAAAAAATCAATAAGAAGGATGCTACAACTCGGTTTAAGGTAAGTTAATCTTTTTTATATGTAAAGTTTCATATATTCTAGAAATAATTTTAATTTTATTTAGGAATAAAATGATGATATTTTGGAATACTAATTTCTGGGCTACTGCTCACCGATTGCTAATCAGCAACCCATATGTGTTACTAACTTTTATTCAAACTTAATAAATAAAATCTTTAATTGTATGTCCTTTTAAACAAGGGTACTGCTATAATCATGTAAATCCTCTGAGGAAGCTGAGAACTTTGACGCCTGTGATTGATGGACAGTTATAGTATATTTCTAAGATTGTTATAAGTTATTGTTATACCTTTATGTAAATCATAATAGTCCAATTTCTTTCCCTCAAGAGTTAAAAGAAGTATTTGGAGACCCTGTTTCGAAGAGATTCTGTGTGATTAGATTTTAGACTGATAGCAATTGGTTTGACAAGTTATTATAATGTTTTCTTCAGCTGAGTTAGATTATAGATTGGGTTTGGTAGATTTTTACTGTTGGTTTCTTCTTTTTGTTTAAGCATGGATTAATGGTTTGGGAAAAAATGTATATAAGATGGTTGGATGTATGAAGTAGAACTTGTAGAAGTAGAATGAATGATCGATCACATGTTTTTATCGCTCTCTAGTAGATTTTTTTTTTTAATGACCCTCTCATGGTCATTTTTGACATAGGGGGAGGTTATCTAGAGGTGACCAACCTATTCTAACCATGATAGGGGGTCGAGTTTTTCATTTCGTGGGAAAAAAAGTCCACTACCCACACCGGATTCGAACCAGCACCGGATTAGAACCAACACCGCCCGCAGTTCTCAGGTTACTAAGACCTGCACCTCAACCACCTGAGCTACAGATGGCCCACTCTCTAGCTGACTATCCCCCTATAGTAAGGTTCTCATTTTAAAAAATTATACAGTATAGGATATGTTTGTTTAACCACTGTTCTCACTCTGCCTGATCCCACTAATTATATTTATTGAGATAATTTTATGAACCAATCAAAGATTAAAATTATATCCATTCAACAATGGAAGCGAGTAATTTAACCCTCTATCTCTTCAAATCTTGCTCCATTTTGTAACTTCAAAGATATTATTTATTCAATTGAGTTTTATTTTGTACCATTAAACTTCAGTTTTGAATTTTTTTTTTTTAAATTATGTTTTTATTTTTTACTTTAATCATTATTCGATTATAAATCAAATATTATATTCAATTATTATTTTTTGTTAAAGGCTTTGCAGGAATTGAAAGATCTTTGCAAAGGATCTACACCCGAAGTAATAAATCAAGTATTACCTGTTTGGGCTCGAATCTATTGCATATTAGCCATTGATGTTGAACATAGAGTTCGTGAAGCTGTGCAAGAAGTTCATCGAATAATAGTTAACTCTGTTGGAAGAAATTTAGCACCTTACTTGAAGCAAATCGCTCCGCTTTGGTTTATTTCACAGTATGATACTTATGCTCCAGCTGCATCTATTGCATCAAATGCTTTTCAGGTAACTTTTTAGTTTGACATTAGTAAAAACAAAATAGTTCAATTAACTTTCTATTTAGCACCTTCTAGGATAGTTTGTTTAAAGTGTGTTGCGTACCTAACCCAGGAATTTTCAATGGAATGAACACTCCATTTTTTTCTGAGTACTTTTTTTTTTTTTTTATGGGTTTAGGTAATTGTAGGCATAATCATGGAAAACATTTTTTTTTTTTTTTCAGTTTTGACCATTTACGTATACACACTGGAAAAGATTGTTTTAGAATCCGATCTAATATCCGGAAATTTTATTCTTAATAATTTTTCAATTTTCTGCTCTGTTTATGTACAAACCATAGAAAACTATAAAATTGGTAAAGTTTTTGCCGATTTACTCCTTCAGGACATGTTATATTAATAAAATGCCTGATATGAATTTTCATAAAATGAGCTTTGCTTTTGGAATCAGTATAAAAGTCCTCCATTCCATTGAAAATTCCAGAGTTAGGTGCACTGGAAAAGAACTAGAGACGTATAGAAATTGAAGATGTACTGCATGCCACAGTTAAGATCAACTGAAATACAATCACCATTCCAAAAATTATAGAGGTTAGGAGGTGAACTTGTATAATGTGAGACCTAGTATAGTTTTAAAAAATATGTAATAATAGAATAATATCAGTCATATGCTAATATAATAGTATCAGAAACTTAACCCTTAGCTCTCCAGCCTAGTGACTCATTTACTTTATGAACAACTAGATCACTAAATTAAAGCGATTGTAGCTGCTACTACAACATGACTATTTTGTCTATTTGATCGTTTTTGTATAAATATTTTTTGTTACATGTATTGCATAATATTTCAAGAGGAGGAGAGGTTGTAAATTTAATCAATTTTGTAATTGTTTTTTCTTAACCTGTTTGAAGTTACTAATTCCATAGTAAAATTGTGATTGAAAATACAACACTAAATTTGGAATTAGTGTACTTGAAAACCTGTTCTTATGATACCTGTGCTGAAGGATTCCAGAAACTTATATTAAAACAAAATGCTCTTATTCGATTAGTATTTTGATATTGAATTCAAAATAAGCAATTTGGAAAAGCTAATGAACCAACACTAAATCATTGGAATCCATACTCTTCTCTTCAAAAAATAAAAATTATTAATTGTATATATTTACATGCTGTATATAATTACATACATTAATAATTATTCATAATTACATACTGTATATAAGTTAATGTGAAGCGATCATGTTAGCTAAACAGTCCTGATGCTTACATGATGTTTATTATTTAATGTAATATCTTCTTGAAAGAAGGGGATTAAACTGATTCTATACTACATGAAATGGTAATATCTTGAAAGAGTAAAGGAAGAGGTTTATATATACATTTTTTTTTTATTATGATAAAGTATTTAATACTGAGAACTTCAAGTTGATCTCTTAACAAACCAAACTGACTTCTACATTCTAATGGCCCAATACCGGCCAACAAATTATTAAACACTGACAAGTCAAATTAATGCTTATCTTATAAACCATAAATATTTCACAAACATAGAATACAGTTACATTTTCATGGTATAATGTTTTTAAAGGAATATTATTATTATTTTTTTAAATAATCCAATTGTGTATGAGACAAGTGTATTATTTTATATTATTTATTTTTAGGAAATTTTTTCTGCCCAAAAAATGATAGAAGTCATTTCATTCTGCCAAGAAGAAATTCTAAATTATATTAAAGAAAATCTTTTAAATCTTACACCCCAGTCACTTTCCAAAGGAGAGTAAGTAATTACTAATTTTTAAATATTTGTTTAGTAGTAACTTATGTTCTTAAATTATTACAATTAGTTACTTTTATTTCTATTTTGTGTTAAAGTACAACAGATTTCATGAAGGTAAACATGTACCTCCATTGGTATTTACATGTACTATTTTGTACAAAAAAAAATTATAATAATAAATGAATGGAATATGGTCCGGGTGCGGTAAAAAAAAACTCAAATAGTAGATAATTATACTATTATATTGACTTTGGTTTTTGACTGCCGTCAAAACAGCCCTGACGAAGCCCTGCAACGTGGGGCGAAACGTTGGCTCAATAACATAGTATAATTATCTAGTATTTGAGTTTTTTTTTACCGCACCCGGACCATATTCCATTCATCTATACACACGGTCAATCAATAATCTTCCAGTATAATAATAAATGTGTACGCACATGTGAGCATGTGTCCATTAGTATGCATGCGCTTGTGAGCATGAGTGTGCTTCAGCCTAGCTCAAAGATGAAAAGTCGTACAAAACTGAAATTACATATTTAAGGTTGGTATATGGATGGAATGTGACAGAATTTTTTTTTTTGCTAAAATCAACTGAAGTACCACTTTATAGAATCGATTTTTAATTATTATTTTTTTTTTATTTTCTCAAAAACTACAATGATTTTAATTAATTTCTGTCTAAATACAGTTGAATGTTCTTTAATATCACCTATGTCTTATTCTTATTGAAATACTTTAACTAGGCTCAAATTTTCAAAAAATCTTCCCCTGAAGTACCTATAATTTTGTTAAATTGAAGTAATTAACCTTTTTGTTTTGTTAACACTAATTAAAAATGTATAAATATGAAATATAAAAGCATTTGAAAATTAACTAAAGGAGAATAAGAAATAAATACAGGTAGCAGTTTAGAGATTGAAAAATCGAAGACAGCTAAGCATGTCTGATTTCTCCCGATTCCAATCATACATACACGACTTTGTTAAACTGTTGTATTCTTGGCAGTAAAAAAGTTAATATTCGTTATTCTCGTGTCGAGAACCCTCTAAAATATGAATTTTATAGCAACAGAAAAATTAATATTTTGTTCAAAATTTCTGCTTTCCCTGGTCTTAGAGTTTTTTTTCTTAAACCACAAAAATAGTGATAAATTGAAAACAGGTCCTCCAATTTACCCAAAACTTAGGTATGTAAGGAGGAAGATAAGTGAAAGCCGTGTGATGCAAGCTTGTAGCATTAGCATCATCATAATCATAAACATTTATTTGAGGTGTAAAATTTCAAGGCTTTATTTTCATGTAGAATAAATCCTTTTTCTAGAATCATAACTTCTTTCTCTGTATTAGAAATGTCTCTAAAAATCAATTTTAAACAATTAATTAGTGTCGTTTACTTTGTAGTAAAAAAAACAAAAAACTAAAAACAGCATTCAATATTTTAAATTTTTGAAATAGTATAAGTATTTTTAATAGTATTACCCTATTAGCTTAGATCCAATACAGGCTGTTCGATTTACTTCACCCTGTTTTAAGTCGTTTCGAAGTAACATAGTTCAGCAATTTATATCAGGTACATTTTTAAATCAAATTGGATTAGTAGTTACTTTCCTTAAAAAAAAAAAAAAAATGAATTTTTTTAATGAAACAAAGCTGTTAGGAAATTAAAAATAAAAATGAACTAATTTTTCAAGAAACGGAATCTGACTTTAAGTATGAGGATCAGCTGTGCTTAAATGATCATCAGCTTAATATAGCAGTAGAAACTTCAACAAGGCATTGTATTTTTAGAAAAACATGACAACTTTGTTGTGCAGTTCACCGCTCTTGCTATGCACACTCGGTATATAAATAAACCCCTAACAGGGGCTTTTGGTGATCAAGGATGAACAAGTGGTAAAGTAGCCTAATTTTTTGATAAGACCCTTGTAATAGATTTACCAGTTCTAGAAAAATAAATATTCTCATTAAAATAAAATTAATATGATCTTTTTTATTTTCTCAGTCTCAGCAAAGAAGAAATGGAAGCCAAATATGAGCGAATTATTGTTTCCAGTTTAAATGGCTTTGCTCTTTATTTATCTAAAATGCCTAAAGAACAAATTGAAAATTTTAGAACCATAAACCAAGAAATTGCATCATCATCCAAGTTTTGGAAGTTTTCTAAATTTAAGACTCCACCTGTAAGTAGATTGTTAATATTTTATACATTAAAAATGCCAGTGAAAGCCTTTAGGTATAGTTTAGTGAAAATTAAATTACATTAGTGGTTATCTTGTAAGTTTGTGTTTAGATATACTCTTTAATGTTACAAGCATTGTCATACATAACTAATTATTTTTTATTGTTTATTGGCTTTATGCTATAAAAAAAAAATAATAATATTTCTGGGAATAATTTGTCAAAAAAAATTCAGTTATAACAAATTAAGATTCATTTATTATATATAAAGTTGATAAAATAGGGCATTTCACCTGAATTTGTTGAAACATTAAAAGTTTGTATCAGGAAACTTTTGACTTGTATTTCAGAATAATAAAAAAATCTAATTAAATATATTATTTTTAATCTGTCCATATTGTAGTAGTTAAAATATATTTTATCAGATTACTGTTATGATCTGTCATTGTGCTTCCAGAATTGAAATTGTCTTATGTTCGAATACCAAATGAAACGTACTGAAAATTTCAGATTCGCTCAGCATGGTTTACTTTGCTCTCATCCCTTTGCCAGAATTGTGTTTTCCTTTTGGAAAATGAGAAAAAACAGGTAGCTAATTCAATCATAGGAGGAATAGATGATTATGATTCTGCTGTACTATCTATCGTATGGGAAGCAGCTCTACACTCATTTACACATATTAAGGTAAAACTTTTAAATTATGAATATTATTTGAATGTAACTATTTTAGTTAAAATTTGTGAGTGTGTAATTATAATTCTGCTACAAAAGGAAATTCATGGAGAAGTGACGAATCACAATTTTTAAGTTTACGAACTTCTAAATCTTAACTATATAACTGAAGTGATATTTTCCAGTGGGGCAACGTTATTACTTATTATATAAACTGTTACTTAAAGATAGTCATTATAAAGTATGCAGCTTTACCAATTTTGTTTGTCGAAAAGACTTTTTTGATATTTTATTGTTTATACAAATAAGCATAATATTGTATCACTTGTATCTCAAATGAATAAAAGAGAAGAAGGAAACATATCTAATGTGAGAGTTCTTGCAGGGGTAAACTGGTATATCCTTCTGAGGAGCCCTAAATGAAATTTTTTTGGGGGAAATCAAATACCAGTTGAAAGAAAATATTTGTTTAGAAATGTTTATATTTATATTTATTTATACAAATGGCGGAACCATAAATAAGGAGTTTTGCATGTATTTCTTTTTTACTATAAGGAATATAAAACTTATCTGTAGTAAACTATCTATATTATTTCTCATATTGAATTATATTATTTAAATAAAATATAAAATGTTTGATAATTTGTTTGTTTTTTTTAGGATTTTTGGCTCAATGTTAACATAGATAAATTTTTTTTGCCAAAGTTCTGTAATATATTGCAACACGGTGGCCAAGGAAATGCTTACTGTATCTATCCGAATATTCTGCTTCTCCTCAATAGTATTCCTGCAGATGTGATTAAGGATAAGCATCAATTCTTTGGAAAAATATTTAGTAGTTTTCAAACTGGGTACGTTCATATAAGATTTTTTTGTGTATATGGTAGTGAATTTGTGTGGATAATCTTATATAAGAAGAATTAAATATTCATGATTTTAAATTAAAAAAAAAAAATAGGCTTTTAACTTATAATTAATAAATGACCTGGGCAGAATAGCCTGCAAAAGTAACTCTAAATTTAATGTGAGGAAGAAATTATAATTGAAGATGTCCTTGAGGATGGCTAAAATGGCCGAAATGTTGGATTGATGAAAAATAAAAAGTGTTGAGACAAAAAAAGGATACAAGTTTTGATTTATTTAATAAATAATTACCTTGTCTCAAGAAATTGAAATAATACAATTTTTTATTGTTTTATCATTTATCAAGAAAATATTCGGCAAGGATCTTAGTTTAGAGTGCTTCATTCAGAAGGTTGTGGGTTCGATTCCCACAGTGGTCGTTCATTATTTATTTTGTGGAGGCCCTGAGAAATGAGTCTTGACAGAGAGTATTGGTCCTCAATGAAGGACTTGAGGGGAAAAAAAACTTGGGAAATTAAGGGAGATAATTATTTGAGTATATTTTCTTGAAGGATGGTTATTTTATTGTCTATTCATAGTCATGTATTTCTTATAGCTCATTCAATAAACTTAATAGTTTATTAAATGAGCTATTAAATAAAAACAAACACTGTTATTAAAAGGAGTTGTAGAGCACATCAATTCAATAAAAATTTATTATTTATATAGAATAAATAACCTTCCACGGAATTAAAAAAACTGTTCACTATTGCAATTCAAGAAATTTTTAACTTTCCGTTCAGTCAATATTTTTATTAATTAGCACTTACAAATTTTGAAATAATTCATAACATTAGTATTTCAACTAGAATTATTCTTTATAAACACCGATGAGACTTTGAATGCTTATGATTAAAAAATCACTGTGATTTTAAATATTTCCATTAATGACTTTAAATATTCCACTTTTTACTAAAAGTATAAGTTGATTTTGATTCATCCACTAACTGATTATATATATTTTTTTTTAAATTTGTAGAATTACCTTGTTTTTATTGTCTTAGGATGAAATTACAGTTGGTCGTTCAAAGTCCGAGTGAGAGTGATGCGGTGGCTTCATCTTTTGTCGAATGCATCCAATACCTCATTAAAACAAATATAGATGACAAGGAGTTTTGTCACTTTCTTCTTGAACAGCACGTAAGTATTTTCTTTGAAATATAAAATAGCTTTAATTTTTTTAAATTCCTTTAAAATTTATGATTACCAATTACCAATATAATAAATGGTCGAACTAATTCATAATTATTGATATGATTTGTTTTACCTAGTTGTATAAGCTTATTTTGAGATCATTTATGAATTCCTTTTCTGTTTTATCAATTCTTCAGGAATACTGAAAATTATTCCTCAATATTGTTCTAGTATCTATAACAATTGACTTAGATTACATATAATTTTTATTTTTCCAGCTGCTGAAAGCTTTATCTACATATATGCTGGAAGCAGTTTATCGTTATCAACTGAAAGCTTTTGTGAAATCCTTGGCACGTATGATTATGTATTGGCATAAGAATGAAGATTCCATAGAATTTTATGGTATTCTTATAAAAAAATTTTGGACTGATCTCCTTTCTTTGTCTGCTACTAGTTTCAAAAATTGTTCTGATAATGAACAGCTTTCTATCATTTTGCTTTCTCATTTTATAATTATAAGTATTTTGAATACACCCCAGGCATCGTTTAAAAAAAATTTAAAGGTAAGTTTTTTTTTTTTTAAACATTGGATTTCTATTTATTGAATTAAATATAAACTTTTTTTTTAAATGTTTAAAACAGGTTTCTTTTGTGGAAGATTCGAAAGTTGATGACAATTTTATTGAATCAAAGAACATCAAAGATATTAATTTTATTAAAAATGATACTGAAAAAAAACTCGAGGATAACATGTTGGTGTTTGTAAAAGGATTGTTTAAGGACTATTATAAGTTTTGCCTGGAGACAGAAAACAAGAAAATGCAGATTCTTATGCTTTCACAGATGAATAAAATAATCGAATTACTAAATGTTCATTTAAACAGTTTCATTTTAAGTCTAGAACCTAAATGGAGTTCCTCAGTTTTATCGTGGCTAAGTAATAATGAGATAATGATGGAAAATCTTTTAGGAATAATTTTTTGTAGTTTGGAATACCTTGATACTAATGATCAGTCACAGTTGATGGCCGAATTGACACAGGTATTTTTTATGAGTATTTTTTTTTACATATTGATAAGTTTAAGCATTTTTGGATTGAATTGATAACATTAAGCACATTTTTATTTATTGATATCTATTATTTATTATTTCTTGTACAATTGCTATCAAGAGGGCCATAAGTGAGAGGATTAGTTTCAAAACTGACTTGGTTAATTTTTTTTGCAAAATGTGTTTATTTTATAAGTTCTTAATACACTACATCAAATGCCAAAGTTCCACAATCAAGTTCAAATTCGTGTGTGTACCTCGGGCCATTTAGAGGAACACAATCATAAATTTTATTGATTGGAGAAGATGGTCGGGGGGTGTGGTCAGCAAAGGAACAACATAAATAAACAATAAAATATTTATTTTCAGGTCCTGAAGAAAATCAGATCGAAACGTTGGCATAAATAAATATTTTTTTGTTTATTTATGTTGTTCCTTTGCTGACCGCACCCCCCGACCATCTTCTCCAATTAGTAATATACGGTCAACTATATACACTTCATTATAAATTTTATTGTCTCCTGTAAAATTTCAGAAAGTGAATTTATCTCAATTTGAAACTATTCACCTCTATAAATCCAATATATCATGTGAAAGAGTTCATCAAACCATTTGGAGACTTAAGAATTATTTGGCAGTACTGTTTGGTTTAATTTTGATAGCAGTCCAAAGTTTCTTTAGCAGGAACTCTCCGGTGGTCTTCTTGCCTAAAATTTACAACTTCTACTTCAGCAATTAGCAAAGTATTTTTTCTACTTTCTCCCAATCAACCTTAGCCATATGCTTTTTCAAATCAGTGTGTAAGTAGTTGCTCATTCATCTGAGTTAAATTTTCATAACAGTGTATCACACATCGTGCGCGCTCTAAACATGCATAACAAAACATCTTCTTTGTTAGAAACTTTTGGTAAACCCTTATTTCTTTTGTATCATCGCTTATGAGAGTAAAAAACTATACTATTTTTAAAAAAAATAAAAATTAACGCTTAATTCTAGAGACATCTCAAAATGAGAAAAAATTATATAGATATCCTACTAAATGATGGTTGAGATGTCTGTAGAATGATGCATTGGTTTTTTTAAAGTATTAAAATTGTTTTTTAATTATTTTTTTAAAACTTGCGAGGTCTGCTTAAAGCTTAAATGATACAGCTTATGCGACAATTTAGATTCATAATTTTAATGAATTATTTTATCTGCTGAAATTTGATTAGTGTTATAACCAATATTTCACTGTTGACATTAATTTTAATTGAAATTTAAATTTGTAGAAGAGATGTAAAGAGTGCTTAAAGGATGCTCTACTTGTGGCATCTAATTCAGAAAATATTAAATTGAAGCAGTGGCTGCAATCTGAAGATATGAAAAGAGAGATCTGTGAAACGTATAAAGAAATGTGTAATGGGGAGAATGAAGCAATTTCAGGAATAGTCAAACACTTTTTGGATTTAAATAGCACTGGAGGTAGATATTGAATAGATATGTGATTTATAGTTTCCTATCTAATGACCTTAGAAGGCATGTCTGTAAATAACTCAATATTATTTATATTTGTATAATTACAAAATAATAATTTAATTTGTTGGTATATAATACCTGTAATTAGTTTTATATTTTATTACATGAGATTTTTAATATTTTTGTATTATTACCTACTTAACACAATAAATAAAATGGCCCTTTTAAAAAATAATGTTATCTTCTTTTAGAATTCATCATTGGAGTTCCCACAGTTATTTCACTATTAGAAATAATTGAAGCACAATTATCATCCCATAATGAAAATAATTTGAAAATCGCAACTGAAATGGTCAGTACACTATTGAGCAAAATTTCTTATGTTAGACATGCTCGTTATGGTGATTTAGGCTTAAGAATGCTCGAGTCTCTATTTATTAACATAATTCAAGGCCATGGAAATATCGTTTTTAAAACTTGGGAAAAAGGAATAGAAGGTATAATCATGAGTGCGATTGATAACACTATATTAAATGACCACTTGCAAAGGTTATCTGATCATCTCACCTCTTTCATTACGAGTAGGTTAGTAAACCATTTAATTTATTTTAGAGCATTAAATTTTATTATTACTGTTATTTGTTATATTGTTATAGAAAAAAAAATATTTTTTTTTTTAATTTTAAAACATTTCCTGAAATAAAAGTAGTAATGTAGGCATATTATATAGTGTTAAATATTATTATTATTAAATTACTACTTTTTTATTTCACTTAAACTATATATAAGCCTTTCAGTTGAAAGGATGTCACTCCATAAAATCATTCTCGATATTTTCAATATTGATTCAATAACAATTTAGCATGGAATAAATGGTTAAGTGTAGAATGTGAAATATAGTGAAGTGCTATATTTTTATAACTTTTTATATTCTTCTGCCATACTTTTGCTGAAGAAAAAGGTTAAAATTTTGCTTTGGGAAAAATGTTGAAATTTAAGTTAGTGAATCTTTTAACTGAAAGGCTCATTTCGACAATCAGTACGGAAAAGTATTGGCACTATGAATAATATAAAAATATCTGAGCCAGAATTAATTTCAACTCGGAGTAGGGTGGTAAGTGAAAGTTGTCTGATCAACACACCTCTGCAGATTTTTTGCTTTGTTCTTATATTTAATTCTTAAAGTTCTAGTGTCTTTGTGCTGTTCATGGCAACGTTGTACATTTTATTTTATTTTTATATTTTATTTTATGATAGATGTAAAATATCATTGCAATATATAT